>NW_010241040.1:591-2701 GCF_000690775.1 Eurypyga helias | reverse complement strand
CGCGCCGCGACTGCTGGGTCCACTAGGATACTTCACTAGTGATGGCAAGCAAAAGGTGTTTTTCTCACCGTAATTAAATTTAAGTTGTTAATTATCGTCTTTTTTTTGTGATGTTGCTTTCATCGTCAGAAGCGACACGTTATTATTCTGCCTCCTTAATAATATTATTTACCAACTGGTACTTTATTTTTCACATTAATGGGACACCCAGTTATGCATTTGCTTTATTTTTTTATCCGTATTCAAGGTTAATAAAAACCTTCAGAAAGCTTATCTGCAAGAGTGACCCCACAAAGAACGTGTAAGTAGTTCCGTCTACACTTAGGCTTTGCACAAGGTGGTATTTCTTATACCCATCAAAGTTACCAACATGCGGATAAGATGGATCTGATGTTTCGTGCAATTCCTCTACTGCCTTTTACAGTTATTATTTTGCTCAGAAACTTTGTCCTAAGGGACGTGCAATTATTTGGTCTTTATTTTCTATTATCTCTCACTCTTCCTGGCAAGCTGCAGTAGCATCTTCCCACCCCCTTTCTGCACCACAACTTTTCTTTGAAGACCCTGGGGTTAAAGCAAGAACAATTTTGTCTGTATATAGCTGAAACAACTGACGGGCTAACTCGTTCTCACATGAGCAAAGATATTACCATATTAATATTATTATTGGTAAGAAGAGGTAATTGATAACACCACCTGCCACTCTGCAGCAATCACGATGATAAATGTTTCCATCAGAGGGAAATCTGTGCTTGGTCTACCACAGCCTAACCCAAACAGCATGTCAAATGTCAATTATAAAGATGTTTCTTTTCTATTACAATTTTTTTTTTTTTTTGGTGGAAAGCAACTATCCCCACCACGCGATTTATAGAACTAGTCTACAGCACAACCGTGCCTAAACGTTTTGCCTTTAAGTTACTTTTCCTTTCCTATCATGCCACCTCTGGATCTAAATAAACATCGATTCATAGACACAAAAGCTTCTGTTCGTACTTAGCAAATTCCAATTCCATCCACTTCCATTCTTTAACCTAACAGGTGATACATTCATTTAACCAACAATCTTAAATACATTGTGGAATATTTGTAATACACCCAGTTGTGGGGATGTTATCAAGACCACGTACATTTAAGCTCATGCATACATGTCATGCACACATGTAGATGCATAGGTGCTGTATATCTTAAACCACTGTATTTGTATCACAACACATGCCTGTCAGCACATACTCCAGGAAGTACATGTAGGAAGACAGCGTGCGTATAAAATCAGTGCTTTTAGCCCCTTTGCAAAAATCCGTATGCTTCTGAAAATGACAAGTGAGAGGAATATTAAAACGTGTATAAACATGCACCACACACACACACTCGCACACAAACGACGTAACATTGTTCAATAGCTCTATAAATAGTGCCGTCGAGTATAAAAACTTTCATCCCCTTGGATACAGATATGCTCAGAAGATTATTATTAGTTTGTATTAATAGATGCAGGCCTCAAAAGACAAAATCAGCTATTGATAATTGCAAGAAGTATACAGCAGCTACTGTATCGATCGGCTTGTCCCTTATTCCCCTGGTATAGGAGAGATAAGAAGACACACTCTTTAGTGCAATATAATTTCTTTTGACCTATCTGCTTGCTACAGACTTATGATGAATAGCCGGAGTGGTTAAAGTCCTTTATCACGAAAGTTACCCCTTGATATAATATTGATTCTTTATAACTAGCTCCAAACACAAAAATCAAACTGTCCACTTGACCATCATCATCATCAATATCATCACAAAAGCCCTGGAATAAAGATCAGTACAGGACTGAAAACACTTTCTATAATCTGCCCACCTAATCTTTATTTGCTGATGATGAAAAGAAAGGGGGTGTGTGTGCGAGTGTGTGTGTGTGTGCGTGCGTGCACGCCGCGGGGGTGAGCGGAACAGGGAATGTCATCTGAACAAACACCAAAAAAAATACAGATTAGGTGAAGAAAAAGACCGTTCAACTTCCTTCAAAAGAAACCAAATTATGATACTGAAGTGAAGGATGACGCTTCGAAGCTCCGCTGTCCTGAAGGAGGGGGATCAAATGCGGAGAGGGCCGGCCGTG
>NW_010241040.1:0-326 GCF_000690775.1 Eurypyga helias | reverse complement strand
AAAAAAAAAAGGGAGACTAGGAAACGAGCCGCTGATGCTCGGGTTGGTGCTCAGCGTGCAATATTTATAGGGTGGTGTAGAAGAGAAAGAGCACAATCCACATGCCTATTGCCTTAAATTAACGGTATTTCCTTTGCCTTTCCTCTCCCTAGTACCGGCATGTTTTTGCTCAGGGTGGTATTAGCACCATCACCAGTAATTACAAGCGTGTGTACACTGGGAGAATGAAGATTGGGAAGGTGGGAGGTAGGACGTGATTCCCCTTTGGAGCGATCAGGAGTGGGAAACTTTCCATTCCAGGCAAACGGCACGTCGATCATATCTAA
>NW_010241039.1:18610-18833 GCF_000690775.1 Eurypyga helias | reverse complement strand
TTGGATCTGCCCTGAGAAGAGCACTAATAAGGTGTTTGTTGGTGCTGTGGAGTGCTTACACCAATTCAAGGTCTCCTCTAGCTTCTGATATTGCACCCATGTTCCCAGCTTTCCCATTACAAAGAGTGTTGGGGACACAGCCCAGACAGCTGACCCAAACTGACCAAAGGGTTATTTCATTCCATAGCATGTCATGCTCGATACATGAGCCAGGGGTGGGCCA
>NW_010241039.1:11497-18588 GCF_000690775.1 Eurypyga helias | reverse complement strand
CACTCGTTTCTTAGCTTGCTTGTCCGTGAGCTGGTGGGCCGGCTGGTTTTCCCGGTCATGCAGGCTCTTGTGGGGCTCACTCGGACTCTGCTGCCATCGCTCTCGGGCTCTGACTCTCACTACTAGGGACCTGGTTGTGCATCATTGAATCATAGAATGGTTAGGGTTGGAAGGGACCTTATAGATCATCTAGTTCCAACCCCCAACCTGCATCAGTTGGCAGGTAGTGACCAATTGTATTTTATGTTTTTTCCTATTATTTTAATTACTGATTATTAGTAGTATTGGTGATAGTATTAGCATCACTATAATATTCAATTATTAAATTGTTCTTATCTCGGCCCACGAGCCTCCATGACTCTTCCTCAGACTCTCCTCCTCCAGCGGAGTGGGGCGGGTGGAAGGTGAGCAACCCGCTGCGTGGTATTTCATTGCTAGCCGAGGTTAAACCATGACATTGGTCAGCAAGTCGAGGCTCACCCCCAAGAGAGGGGGAGGCTCTGAAAGTCCCGGAATGAAATGAAGATGCAGCAGCGTGTTCTACACAAGGAGTGGAGACAGAGTCTGTGCACTACGTTAACACTTTCACCTTCAGGACGTTAAGTCAAGTCAAAGTCATAGTCACGCGACATGGCAGTGCGTGCCAACCAAGCAGAAAGCAGTTGGTCCTGCGGATCAAGCAGTGAAGTCCATGGCCTGCACTTCCCTGTACCGCTGCTAAGAAAAGCGACACGAAGAAGATGCACTAGGAAGCATTAGCTACCTTCTCATGTAAAGCAGACAGGTTACACTGGGTAGAAACCTGCCCCAGTTCCAGCCTTACTAAGCAACATGCTTTCTCTGACCTGCTTTTCACCACTAATAATCCACAGTTCAAGTGGACTAACTGCGTTCAGCTCGTGCATTTGGAAGCTGAAAGCACATTCAGGTAACACTTCAAAGCTCTTAAAAGTCAAACCAAACTTCAGTCCACTAATCAATAACGAGCCCACTTTCTAGAGGTGCTGCACTGCTCCAGTGAGATCAACAGAAAGCTGGATGTTGGGAATTAATAATACTGAAGTGCCTCTACCACGTCAAAAACAAAAACCCCGCCTACTATGCGTAACAGAAAACACCTTGGAACAAAGGTTTTCTCCTGGCACAGACGGGAGGTGCCCCAGGGATACCACCTACACACTGACCATCCTCCCTCCAGGGGTGATCACACGCTCAAGGCAGAAGGTTCCAGCCACCACTGGGTGCCACACTCCAGTGTTTTGGTGTTTCTTCCCCATGACACTGAAGGGTGACAGTGCCACAGATGTGCACAGAGCCCCCACTGACAGTGGGTCAGGACAAGGGCTGTTGCTGGTAAGATGTCCAGGTACCAGCATGAGCTGGTGAAGCACCTTTTTTCATATTACAGAATAAATATTAATATAGATCATCCTGCGTCTGAAAGAAGCAGACCCTGACATTTATCTAGATGACACCATTCAAGCTCCAGTAACCACATAAATAGAACTTTCCTAATCCTTGCCTACATACATTCTCTTCTGATAACTTGCCCAATGAAGAGATGATGCTTAGAGCCACACTAAATAAAGACTGCAACCTCTTAGTCTGGGATTAATATGGTTTGAAATGGGCATCACAGCACAGTGTTTTCTCATGTCTGAAAATAAAGGGTATAGGGAGCAGCTTATGGGACCACGCACCCTGCAAGCCCTCACGCTTGGCTCCGGCGGAAGGTTCAATTCGACATACTGCATCCACACCGGAGAATTAAAACAGCACTCAAATCCGCAATTACTATTACTTTTTTTAAGAGTGAGCTTTTGTATAGTTAAAGCAAACACACACTGACAATTAACTCTCATTCACGAACAGAATTACAAAGCAAGCATTCACTCACAGCACAGACTGCCACATGACAGCACAGAGACAGACAACGTGCTTTTTTCCCTGTAACAAGAGAACAACGCAAAAATAGACACTATTAATAGCAGTATGAAGATTGGATTTGCTTTGAGATGAAGTAAAACAGAGTAAGACACAGTTAAAAATAAGTATAAGCAAAATGCACACTTTTTGCAAGTTCGGTAATGTTTGGATGGTGCACAGCATCGTTGATCACAAAAGCATTGTTACCTATCATTAGATTTCAGAGCTGCTTTTACATCTGGTTTGATGGTTGCTCCAGGAATACAGTCATCAAAGCAAAACCTACCTATACTATCGCGTAAGAAACTCTTCCTGTTTATTAAAAGCTTGTCTTACTGCAGTCTTAACAGCTACTTCTGCAAGCAAAGTATTTGAAGCACCCATTGACAAATTTCTTACCACTGCCTCGTTCCTTGGAACAGACGGATTTAACGTTGTGGGAAGGCTGCCTGGGATCCAGAAAGGAGACGTGTGCCTGAGATCCTACTGCATACACCGACCACTCCTGACCGTAAGCCAAACACACGTTCTCCCTGCAGTATGGCAACTTTGTGGAAAGTAACTGGAAACAGAAAGAATAAAAATCAACCGGTTATGAGAAAAGGGAGGGATGTTATCAGTGAAAAAAACCAAAATGCAGCTAAAAAAATAACTTCACCACAAGAACTGGATTTTAAGATAAAAGCAACAACCTGACACAGAGAAAAAAGCCCTAAGGAGAAGATGGGATGCCTTAAAACTGAGATTTTTAAAGGCTGAAGCCAAACACGATGTGAAGAACAGCAAACATTTTGGCAAATTGCTCTGAATCTTTCTAAGCTGCTGTTGTTCCTTCAGCAGGTGTACACAGCTGTCAGCTCTCGGCTGAAAAGCTTACCTCATACATGCCTGGGTTTGATCTGCAATTACGCTTAAGTAAGTCCAACTTCCTTTATGAACACTGCTAATTAAGTATCCATCATACTCTATGGAACAGTTTGCTCCAGCTCACCCAGAACTGGCAGAAAGCCCATCCTCCCAAATATGGGGAGGGGGAAGTTTGCCTCCTCAAGTTCTAATTCTTAGGCTTTCTCACTTTACATAAAGCTTGTAAGTGTTTTACGGACACTGCTGCTCTTTCTTCACGCATTTAAAGGAGATGAAGAAACTGCAAGACAGTTTTTGAAATTTAACTCCAACAAACGTAATAGCACCTTTGACAGTGTGTGCTCTGCTTTCCAAAGATGAAAATACCCATCTAGGGACACCGCTCCCAGCTCCTGTAAAAAAAGGCAGTAAGAGAGTGAGTTTCTGCGTTATGGATGTCCCTACAAACTCTGACACTCCACTAGGCAGGCTGCGTACTCTGGATTGAACTCACCTATAATCCTGTGCACACTTATCAAGATATGTTCTCATTTTATACTGATCTTGACAGAACACAATACAGGACAAAGGTGCCAGGTAGAGCAAGAATTAGCAAAACAGTAAATAACAAAAAATAACTTTCAAAATTATAGATCTTGTTAGGCAATCAATTAGTTAATTACTGGACAGTACAAGCTAAAGCTGACAACCCTTTCCAGCACTACGCTACTGAAAAGGCTACATGAAGTCTCTCCATCACAGAGGAGTAATTAACAGCTACAGTGAAAAATGGAGCCCTCAGGAGCACTGTGCTGACAGCACACCCGCCTTTGCTTCAGACCTTCTCCGTTCTTTGAGCGCAGACAGAAACGTAATGCAGGACGAATTGCTACTCCCACCTGCCCCAGTACAGTTCATCCCGAGTTAGAGCACTGCATCAGCGTGGGGGAGGTTCACCTGCACTGTTGGTCAAACACCAACCAAGTAACGCCGAAGCAGGCACTGCAGGCCCCTTCCTGGCTGAGCAACCCCATAACCATCAAAGCCACCAAGGCAGGAATGGCCTCAACGTTCGCTGGTCTTCACCAATGGGGAAGGAAAGCAGCAAGAGCACTCAAGAGTAGGATTCAAGCTGCAAGAGATGTTTTGGTGCTTTATCAGCTTCTTGTAAACACCCCCCGTCTCCCCCACCTCAAGGCGGCATGTCTAAAATCAAACCCACAGGAAAGTTACTCCTTCTGAAAACATGTATGATTTTCTTTTTCCTACCAGACGTCTCCATTCCCTTGGGGCAGAAGCAGACATAGTGGATAAAAACAACCACTTCATGAGAAGGATGCAAAAGGATCAGGGGAAAAAATATTAGCTTGCTTCTCCAGTACTTTTTATTTTGATTATTTTTTGTTTATTATTTACTACTTTTTCTAATACATATGGACAGTTTTAAGACTTTTCAACCATATTCCTTATCTTACTGACCTTGTTCTTATTGTTGAAAGCCAGTGCTCGCACTTTGCAGTTGTCAGGATTGGTGTTCTCCTTGGGGATATCCTTCAGAGCCCTGTGCGTAATGTGGGCATAGACAGGAACTTGGGACAGATTATGCCTGGCATCGCTTTTGGACAGCACATCCTCAGTGACTTCCCAGAGACCCATCGAACCATCGCGGGAACCTGAATAAACAGTCCATAAACAAACAGTCCATTGCACTTATACAAAACTCTCAGTTTTTAAAAAAGGATAAACAATAGGGTCTGAAGAGAAAGGATATTATTAATTAAATCTCACTGAATGCATGGTTGGTGCCCAGAGGAGGCCACAAAGACACTCCTATGGGGACAGTCTGGGAGAGTTGGGGGTGTTCAGCCTGGAGAAGAGAAGGCTCCAGGGAGACCTTATAGCACTTTGCAGTGCCTGAAGGGGCTACAAGGAAGCTGGGGGGGACTTTTTACAAGGGCCTGTAGTGACAGGGCAAGGGGTAACGGGTTTAAATTGGAAGTGGGGAGGTTTAGATAGGATATCAGGAAGAAGTTCTTCCCAGAGAGGGTGGTGAGGCCCTGGAACAGGTTGCCCAGAGAAGCTGTGGATGCCCCATCCCTGGAAGTGTCCAAGGCCAGGCTGGATGTGGCTTTGAGCAACCTGGTCTAGTGCAAGGTGTCCCTGCCCATGGCAGGGGGTTGGAACTAGATGATCTTTAAGGTCCCTTCCAACCCAAACCATTCTGTGATTCTGTATATTAATTAACAAAACCATGATTTTATTGAGCTGTAAAGTTCCTAACATTGTGAGCTCACTGTAAACTGGTCTCTCTACATGCTTTCCAAGCAGCCAGTTCAGCACATCTGTTTTCTAACAGATTAGGATGCATCAAAACACACAATCCTGTACAACAATCACTATTAGAGATTCACACGTACAACAAGCTGAATAAGGAGACTGAATAGCCTATGCGTTCCGCCTGGCTTACCAAGGCCTACATAAAAACCTCCAAGAAAACTCAGTTGGGTTTATGCCGACTTGGGTTCATGTAATTTCTGACAATATGCTTATGGATACATACACACACGTTTGTGAACTGAACAGAAACAACTATTTCCAACCACAATTTGTACCAATTTGTATTAAGTCTATTATTTAAATTATTTTACTAAAACGCATGCAACTTTTGTTTGAAGAATGTAACACAGGAATGGAGGCTAAACAAGGAAGAACTCATTTTATTTTTCTACTGAATTCAAAGATATTAATCCAGTATCTGAATCAGTAAGAATATCGGATGAAGAAAGATTAATGTCTTCGGTTCGTAGATCAACACAGCCTGAATCCAAGGCCCCATACCCATCCCTTCTGGTGTTTAGACAACACACTTCCATCCAAGTGACCTCTGACAGATTTGACATGCTTACACAACATGAAGAACACATCCCTCCTCTTTCACGTCTTGAAGATGCCAGAAAAAAAATAATATCTACACCAGACTATTACATTTATATTTAATGCATCACAGGGAATAAGCTGCAAAGCCATTTAAGCAAAACATCTCGTTGCAACACAGGTGGCCCAGCACAGCAGAGATGGCTTTGCCCCTTAAAAAGGGATCCAGTCATTGGCCACTATCACCTGCTACAGCCAGATCCCAAAGGAGCTTCCTCATGGCACTTGCATATCTGCAGACAAACACATGATGCAACATCCTGCCACTCGGTTTACATGCTGGTGGCTTTTAATGGCACCTCGTCTTGTTTGTTACAGGAGGCTGGATACTCAGCAGTAAAATTTCTGAACATCTTGACACACTTTAGGAGGAAGCTGTCCGTTTTAATAGCTCCAGCAGGGGAAAAAGCTCACGTATGTTGTTCAACTGGTTAGCCCTGAACCCAAGGACAGAATCATTTGTTACCCGTGGCTCAAGCCATCCTGGGAATTACTCATCCCAGGAGAAGCTTTTGCCATGGAAATGTTTTTGCCCAGCCAGTACAGCTGAGCAGACTGGTGCATTCTCCCTCAGCTATGGCTGCTCAGACAAGAGTTTAATTTCATGATTATGGAGTACTGAAATGCACTGCCAAAGGTTTTGCAAGCACAGCCCTGCCTTGTTCTTGTTGAAGTTAACATAATCAAGAGCAATAATCAAGCCTCTAGTTCTCTTTGTGGTCCCTCAACAGCTTTGGCGGCAGTGAAAAAATATACTGCCAGGTCTCTAACCTCGAGCTGTATGACCGGTGTGATCCATCACGGGACCAAATGCCCTTCTGCTTCCTGTGGCATTTAACCTGTCCCAGGGAAGTCACAAAAACCTCGCATTTAGTTTCTTGATTCAGATAAAGGTATTGGCTATAGCCTCCATGTTTGGAATTCAAAAGATTTCTGCTCCACAGTTTCAGACACAGGCATAACTGAAATCACCGATTAAAACAATGTCTTGAGTTAGCTGTCTTTGTTTCCTCCTGAACAGGATCATCAACATTCCTCTCTTCTTCCGCTTCATGAATAAACTTAAGCTGAAGAAGGAAGTATATAGAACATGGAAGAAGGGGCTGACCACTTGGGAGGAATACAGGAATGCTGTCAGAGGATGTAGGGATGCGATAAGGAAAGCTAAGGCGTCCTTAGAACTAAACCTGGCAAGGGAGGTCAAGGACAGCAAGAAAGGCTTTTTCAAGTACACTGGAGGAAAAAAGAAGACCGGGGAAAACGTGGGCCCATGGCTGAATGAAGTGGGGGCCCTGGCGACCGAGGATATGGAGAAGGCGGAGTTACTGAATGCCACCTTTGCCTCGGCCTTTACTGCTAAGAGCCGCCCTCAGGAGTCCCAGAGC
>NW_010241039.1:1795-10833 GCF_000690775.1 Eurypyga helias | reverse complement strand
CCCCGGCGTCGGGTGCGGGTCCCAGCCGTATTCAATATATTCATCAATGACCTGGATGAAGGGATGGAATGTCCTCCCATAGAATCACGGAATGGTTTGGGTTGGAAGGGACCTCAAAGACCATCTCGTTCCAAGCCCCCTGCCATGGGCAGGGACACCTTCCACTAGACCAGGTTGCTCAAAGCCTCATCCAGCCTGGCCTTGAACATTTCCAGGGATGGGGCATCCACAGCTTCTCTGGGCAACCTGTTCCAGTGCTTCACCACCCTCTCCAGGAAGAATTTCTTCCTGATATCCAATCTAAACCTCATCACTTCCAATTTAAACCCATTACCCCTTGTCCTGTCACTACAGGCCCTTGTAAAAAGTCCCTCCCAGCTTTCCTGTAGCCCCTTCAGGCACTGGAAGGTGCTATAAGGTCTCCCCGGAGCCTTCTCTTCTCCAGGCTGAACAAGCCCAATTCTCTCAGCCTGTTCCCATAGCAGAAGTGCTCCAGTCCTTGGAGGATCTCAGTGGCCTCCTCTGGACTCGCTCCAACCGGTCTATATCCTTCTGATGTTGAAGGCTCCACAGCTGGACGCAGCACTCCAGGTGGGGTCTCACCAGAGCAGAGTACAGGGGGAGAATCCCCTCCCTTGACCTGCTGGCCACTTTCCTTGTCCTTTCTTCCCTTCTCCACTGGGGGAGGGGAAAGGGAAGTGTTCCAGTGACTGAATGGTACTTAACTGCTAAACCACGGCACAATCAGACTTGCTAATTGCTCCCCACAAATTTTCCCAGGTGTCTCAGGTCTGGAGACTAGAACCTATGTCCTGCTGTAAGCAAAATACCACAGAGAACATGGCAGTCTTCTATACACACCTCCACCCCTGAGCAACACGAGCAATCTGGAATGCGGTGCCTCTCTATTCTATTGGGTCCTTATCTTCCCCTGGATATCTGTAATCACCTCTGCTGTTCTCTTCAAGCTCACTAGCTGACAGTCTTTTTAAAATGCACATATTTGGGTTGGAGATTTGCAAGGATCAAGTTTTTTATTAAATTCAGAATCAAATTCCAGGATTAGCTTTCTGGTTTTAGGAGAAAAGAAAATCCTAGTGAGCTAACAATTTAAGTATTTGTTTCTTATGAGAGACTGTTACAGTTTTCTGTCACTCATTTTGACACCTCCTTGTAGAGAATGCTACACAATGTCAGCACAGAAAGACAGTGAACTACTAAATTAATGCAACAGCATATCAATATTTCTGCCTTTACCAAAGTAATACTTCATGAAGTTACAGTGATTATCCAACTAAAAACTCAAAAATAGACCTTTTCTGTTTCAGCCTACGATATTAACTGCCCTAGTATATGTACATATACATATATACACATACAACTTTACTGGCAGCTTGACAGAAAAACTGAGTTTTCATTAATTAGTCTTGCATAGGGCTTCAGGAAACTGATATTGCTCTGTTGTGTCCCAAAGTTACCAACTGATAACCAACACCCTTCGTGAAATTATTCTTCTTGTGTGGAATCCTTCCCAGTAACTCACAGTGTTTAGGGATCCCCTCATGGCAACACCTACTGGAAAGACAGCAATATTGCCTCTGGCACTTGGAAAATCAAACCTAGACCAGGGCTCTACAAACAAAACCAAGTGAAGCACTGTACTAACACCAAGAAGGGTTTAAATAGCTACGGCAGTTCCAAGTGGTTTCAAATGCCCTGGTAACAGTGCTTCACTGAGATCCATAAAGTGCTGTCCCTTGGTATAAAACTCGGGGGGGGCGGGGGGGAAGAAAAAAGTAAAAACGGACTTTACCAGAAACAGCCATAGTATCACTGATCCACGCAATTGAAAATATCCAGTCCTTATGTCCATCCTAAAAGAAAAAGAGACTTTTCTGCATCATTATGGTCTAGAGTGGTCTAAAAGCAGACAAGTATTCTTCACGTTGGTTTTTAGCACAAATTCAGGACAGGCCTGCATTAAGAACGTACAGATAAGATTCCAGTATCAAGCTGGAGCAGTTTAAATGCCTAACTGTAATTGGAACCTACTTTTTTTTTTATTTTGAAGTGTATAATTCATAGAGAGCAATTAGATGATGAAGAAACAGCTCTCTGACCTCGGCCAAACTGATCTCAATTCTAAGGACTTAGATTTTCCATTTTGAAAGCACCATTCTCTACTTCTCAGAGTAGCTTCACACTTCTATTTCCCCAAATGCAGATCCCTACTATAAAAAGTAACCAAAATCTTACATTTACAGTATATGACCAACAGATAAATTTTTCAAGACTATTTACTTCGATAATCTTTTTTTTAGCAGGTGAGAAACCTGTGGGGAAATAAAAACAGAACACAAGGCTCTAGTTCTGTTTGAAAAGCTGCAAAGTCACAGCAGCATGCAAATTAACAGCCAGTCATGCAAATCTTTAGTCAAGCCTTTCTGCAGCTGGTTATCTGCCACTGTAGGAACTCTGACCCGACCTCAGCTGTTGCAGTTAAGGTCTTGGTGAAGTCCTGAATAAAAAGGAGAAATGCAAAAGAAGTGCTTACAGGACACCACTATACTCATTTTAACCTTTTTTCTTTTTCAGACTGGCTATTTCCAAAAGGACTTATGGTGTTTCAGAAACATAAGCAGTACCAAACTGCCATAAGTCACTGCGGTTAGAACTAAATCCTCAAAGCCACGTTCCACCTCTGGAATAACACATACATAAACTGCACTGGAGAAGGGAAAATCTGAACAACTTGTATCCCTTGATAAACCTGTATCATTGTTTCAATTTCTCAACAGCTTTTTCATTAAAACTAGTTCCAGGGGCCATCACCACCGTTAGACTTCAATATTTAGGATTTTGTTTCATTTTCAGTGCTTAAGAATAATCTGAAGTAGACCTGAATGAAAGTGAGGAACAAGGATGTGACTGTGTACTCACTTATATTCTGTCTTGTCAAAAAGACAACTTAGGAATGTTTTCAAGCTTTCAGAAATTCATTCTCCACTACAAGACCCCCAAAACCCCTGCTCTGACCCTAGGCAATTCAAAGTAGTAATTCCCCTAAAGGACAGAATAAACCTTCCCCAAATACTCCCACTTACATCTCCCACACAGACAGGATCAAGTGTAGGCAGGCGATAAATTGCAAGGCTGTTGGGGTTGTCTCCACCTGTGGCCAGAAGGGTCCTCGAGGGGTTGAGCTCGATGGCATGAATACCACATCCCTGCTGGTTCACCATGCCGGGTTCACGATCTTTCAGAATGGGAATCTTGGTAATCTGGCCAGTCTGAACATCTACTACAAATAACTGGGGGGAAAAAGAAGGCAGTAGATATAAGTCATCATCAAACAGGTAGGAAAGACATGGCCAAATGTCCTCCCTATTTTGAATTGGCAGGCTTTTTAGGTTGGAACAGAGAAATGATGTAAGTATGGCTGAAAAATACATGTATTCCTTCTTAAAACAAGTACGCTGACTTAATTACAGTGGGTCTTACTCAATCATCCTGTTTGGGTCTTGCAGCAATAGAAGAGAGAGGAGAGAAACTTGTCATGGGAGGTTTCCTATTTAACAAAAGCCTTGACTCTAAAACCCTTGCCCCTGTTCAACACCGTGACAAACAACATTGTTTTCCAGTCTCCCTGTACAACAGTGAGAAAGCCACCCACTTCAAAACAGCCAGTAGACCCCAGTGGGCTTAGCACAGTCTCCTGCCTTCCAGATAAGGTACCCACCATGCAGTTTCAGCTTTGGCAAACAGACACTTTACAAATCTATATAATTAGGGTTTATTTGCTGTTTATACACAAGAGTGTAGTAACAATACCCGGTTTTGTCTGTTCAACTATATATGACCACGGGGTTACAGTCTAAACCAGAACAAAGGGTTAGACCGCCTGCCCAAGGGCACTTTCATTTGGGAGGCTCTTGTGCTGGATCCCGTCACAGATGCTGTTCAGCGGGCAGCTGCACAAGCAGTCAAACAGGTCTAATAGAGGGGACAAAGCCCTATGAAGCAAGGAGATGGAGTATCTACAGCTGACTTGGCACTAAGGAAAGTGATGCAGAATCACAGACCAGGATTATAATTAAATTCCACTCCTGTCCCTTAGGTTTGTACCTTTGACAACTAAAGAACATTGTCTCAAAGCCTCTGGAGGTGAACTGAACATGGAGAAAACAAACAAACAATCTTGATGCAGTTTAAAAAATATACATCTCAAGGAAATTCTACTGAAATCCTTTGTCAAACATTTCTAAAAGGACCCAAATCTAGAGGTGCTCAGAGAGGTTACACATACAAGTTGGTTTTTTGTGAACAATCACAGACCATAGATCTATTTTTTAACAAATGTTAAAAAAACCCAAGAAAATTTAGCAGCATATCTACTATTCTTGATGTACTGAACTAGCAGAATATTAATGTCAAATCAAAACCTAATAAAGCATGGTACGTGTAGTGGTTTAACTCTGGCCAGGGAAAATACCACAAAGCCACTCTCATAGCTCCAACCCCTCCCTCCAGTGGAAGGAAGAATTGGAGGAAAAAGACAAGGAAGCTCATAAAATTGAGATAAGAACTATTTACTAATTGAATCTAAATGAATATATACAAATACTACTAGTACTAAGTAATTAAAATAGTAAAAAATAAAACATATGATACAAGTGCTCACCACTCGCCAACCGATGCACAACTAGGTCCCGAGAAGTCAGAGTCAGAGCCAAAGAGCCTGAGAGCCGCAGCCCGAGAGCGATCGCAGCAGATTCTGAGCAAACCCTATCTATCAGCAATAGCACGACCGGGAAAACTAACAGCCCCACCAACTCCGTCACAAATGAGCCGGCACAGGAGTTAGCAAAGGAGTTAAGGAGCCAGCAAAGGAGTTATGCCCCCCCCAGCCCACTCCCCACTTATGTACCAAGCATGACATACTATGGAATGAAACACCTCTTTGGTCAGTTTGGGTCAGCTGTCTGACCTGTGCGTCCCTGCACTGCCTGTAGCGAGAGAGAGCTGGGAACGCAGCTGCAGTATCAGAAGCTGAGAGAGACCTTGAATTTGGTGCAGGCACTCCCCAGCACCAGCTACAAAGACACCTTATCAGCCCTTTTCTCAGAGCAAATCCAGGAACAGAGCTTCACACCAGCCACTGCGAAGAATTAACTCTTTCCTGTCCAAAGCCAGCACAGTATGTTAACACATTCTACAGAGGAAGCTGGAATCCATCACTATGAACCGTGTTGTGTCTAGAACCATGCATCACTTTCAACCCACAAGTGGCCTTCCTCTGTAGGCAGGAGTCTTGCACTGATGGCTGTTCCTACAGAGACTGAATTGTCATGTTTAGTTCATTTTGCATGCAGGTGTGGGGGTCAGACAACAGCTGAAGTACAGCTGAGTAGACAGGAGGTACTCTTCACTTCTCCCAAGCCTTACAGTGCAGTTCATCACTGCCGACAGGCAGTAAATACATGATGCGTACAGCAGCCCTTCTGCCCTAACCACATCCCTGAAAATTAACACTTTTACTGTAGGATCAGGACCAGTAAATTCCTGCTCCTCTCATTACCCCATGTCCTTCCCCTGTTAGCGCATACCCTGTTTTCCTCCTCAGTATTTCCTCCAGCAGGAAGCGCCAATTCCCTCCCCTCCCCTCCTTTAACCATCGGGAGAAAAAAAGAAGAAAAAACCAACCCACAAAACCAACAGTTGAGTAGCTAGGATCAAGGCTACCAAGTGTTTTCTGAAGTTCCTAAAGCCAGCACCAGAAATGCTAATTAGGAAGGCACATCCACACCTCAGGACATCCACTGAAAACTTTGCTTCAGCGGTGAGAGATTCACATTTCTAAGAGCATCAACAGGTATGAAGACTGAAATTGAACACCCTCCACATCCTCCAATCTCACACCATCACACCTCCGAGTCTGATACAAGGTTTATGAAGCGTTGTTCTAAGGCAAAATTCCTTTGACTAAACTCTAATTGGGCTGCAAAGGTGACGAACTGGGATACACACAATGCTGAAGCATCCACTCACGCTGCTGCCCTGGATCTTCAACCTCAACATCAGCTCCATGTAACAAGTTGCAAATTAAGTTATTCTCAGAAGCAGCAACAGGACACACTTCTTGCACCCCACTCTAATCCACTGTCAGCCTTTTAATTGCTTTGTCACTTCCTCACTTTTCTCCTCCAGTTGCACAATATTACTGTAACCAGAATGGCAACTGCTCTTAGGGCCAGAAACCGCACAGTTAATGGACTGGCTTTGTAGTTTCAGCTCTACAAGTTTTAAGCAGTAGCTTCTGTCCTTGCTTTGTAAGGAACCCAGCACACTCTGTGGTTTAAAAACAACCACCACCCTAGAATAAAATAAGCACTGTCTGCGTATGCTAGGACTCTTGCATCACCTGGGGCACGACAGGAAGCCAGAAGCTTACACTTGGAAGCTGCAACACTGATTGCCAAGAAATCTTCCCTGTAAATCCAGTAAACAGAAGCCAGGAGAAGCCAAACAGTTGTTAGACACTCCTAAAGCCAAAAAAGGGAGAAATGCTAAGAAACAAGACAGGCAGCCAGCTGAGAATGCAGAAAATTGGAATACTGTTGTAAGAGTTTTAAACACACTACAGTAAATGAAGTACAAAACATCTCGCTGCTTTTAAACAAGTGCAGCCTAAACTATAGCATATAATGGCATAAACACAAAGAAAAAACCCAGAATTTAGTGTACTTCTCCCAAGCAACTGGTACCTTTGCTACTCTTGAAATAAGTACATTTACAAATACATCCAAAGCAGCCTGGACTCTTAAGAGTCTTGACAAAATCCTGATAGCTAAATTATATACTTCTTTTTTAGTTCACATCAAGCAGGAGTAAGAACTTATTTTCCAGCTACTCATTATACGGAACTGAAAACCAGCCACAAAAGCTTTGCCTGGATTCACTAAACCCCCACCAACTTCCAAACAGTGAAACGGGCATATTTGTCCCGATTTTAAGCCTTGCACATAACTTAGCTCTTTCTGCTAGTAAAACATATGCATGTCAGCCATTAACATGCCAAGTAACTTGACATCCAGCGTTTACCAAGCCAGGATTGCTTTGGCCAGCTGCCAGAAGTCCAAGGACCACATTTTATTTGTCAGAGCAGACTCAACTATCCTGTTCTCTGCGGGACAACCTTCTTCTAACAAGAAAACAGGAGAGAGAAATTAATCTTCCGTTGTTGACAGGAAACACCACCTGGCCACTGAAAAAAAGGTAAATCTCAGTGTCAGTTAGAGGCATCAGAGAATTATTTACACTGAGTTCCGGTCACTGTTCAGTGGACTAGAGCACAGTCACAAACTGCAGAAGCATGACTTCATGCCCTCCCTGGGATCAAAAATAAGCAGTCGTCCTTGAGTTTTCATTACATGTGCAAAGCCAGAAGGTAAGTTAACTTGAGAAGCAAGTGGAAATGATTCTCCCCCTACAGAGTACATATTCACGGATGGAGGAGTAACTGTGTGCTGTGTTCTCATCACTACAACCCCAGGACTACAAGACTAGGTTGTAACTGTATGAGATGGAAGGAACAGACACAGGATCTCTTGAAGACATTACAAGTCTCTGAGTTAAAGAAACAAGAGCTGGTGATTTACAGCAGGGCATCCAAGGCAACACATGAATCCACCAAGGAGAGAAAAGGTATCAGTCAGCGTTCAGAAACCAACCCACTCATGCCCTGGAAAACAGAAGAGAGCATTCAGTAAGGCTGTTTTTAAGCACAAATACATCTATCAGGCCTGCCTGGGAAAAAAAAAAAAAAATAGACAAGGCAATTATATTCTCAAACCACTGGAAACTAGTAAGCTGCTTCTATTAAGGGAATGACTTAACAGCTCTTGTATTTTTTCATCCTTAACTTCACAATTAACAAAATAATTATGTCCTCAACACATACACAGAACTAAGGGAACAAAAGAGGCTTCAAGATGATCATTAGAACCCCTCAGAAAAGCCCAGGTGACTGTGCTGGAGTTTTTAGACCCCTGAATGCTTGTATAGGTTCCATAGCCCTAAGTCAATCAAAAGCAGCATGCACTTTCAAGACACACAAATATTTGCTGTACAGCTGGCAACTGAGAGTGCCAGGATCCACTAATGAAGTTAATGCATATACACAATCATACCCAGGGACATTTCTGAAGGATAAAAAGTTACCTCAAATAATTAAACAAGTTATAATCCCCATTAAACATAAGCAATTGACAGAGAGTTCCATATTATCTTCAGTGTTTGTAGCAACTAGTACTGTCAGATGACTAAAAGCAAACCTACTCCTCTATGACAAGAATGCATTTCTGTTTTGTTATTAAAAATAGTGAATCCTTCTGGCACAGCACAGCCAAAGGCAATTTATAAATTAAATGCTAGAAGCACATCAGGCTTTGATTAAAATAACTGCTACGGTTTATATTTTTCTGTTGCATTAGCTTTTAATTATGTGCCACTTCAATGCAGCAAGCCCCATCAAAGCCCATCAAGTTGGTTTAGATTTACTCCCAACTTCAGCATATGAGATTCTGCAAAGGAATTCTCCTTTATTAGGTCACTTACTCAGGAGATGAGAGAGAAAATCTCATAATTAGAGTGTAGAGTTTAACGCTCTACTTGTTCAAATGCGAACACAAAGCAGCCACGCTGAAGCTATTACAGTGTTCAGAATTCATACAGAGTTTTCCACAATGCTGAAGTGACTTCTTCTGCAATTGTTGTATTTTGCTTAATAAAAGACGACGTCCGTCCGTAACGCCGAGCCCGGCTGTGGAAGCATACACTTCACTGCAGCGTAGGCAGTGGGAACAACAATATGGGTGAATCCCTCTTCAGTTCCGCCATTGTTTGGTCCCAAACAATTTTCTGCAAGGTTGCGTTAACCATGCACTTGCCCGTTTGTCTTTGCTGCAGCGGCACTGGTACTACAGAAGTTACAGAACACGGCAAAATTGTTGCAGCCCTATAAAAGTCGCAATCATCTT
>NW_010241039.1:298-1763 GCF_000690775.1 Eurypyga helias | reverse complement strand
TGTCTCCTGTAAGCGGCTCCAGGAACAGTGCTAGCTGCTGACCAGCCAAGACAGTGAACACAGGTGGAGAAAGTTTGAGGCTTAGTCCTGACAAATGACTGGTTTTGTTTAGAGAGCTAGGCCTTGCTTCTTAAGAGCTACAGCATGAAAGCCTTACGCTGTGTAACTACGAACAATAACAAAACATCTGAAATTTAAAAAAATTACCACTGTCCCTTGCAGGTCAGGCCCTGAGCGTGGCTTAAAAAAATAATCTTGAGGCAAAGAAGCAATCACACTAACCAATACACTCTGAGGTTTAAGAGCTGCTATACGCTGCTTACAATGCTCGATTCATTCCTGTGGCACTAACCAACCTGCCGAGAAGAAATAAGGAATTTTGCACCAATTCAGTCAGAACTTCATAAATTAAATTGCCACCTCAGCCGATGAAGTTGGGCAAAGTCTGGCATTACCTAAGAAATGTGATCTCCTCCATTTATTAATCACATAAAACGTAATTTTCATATCCCTTATAATGTTTCAAATCCAAACAATCGCTTTAAGAATCTGAAGAAGTTTCAGTTTTTGCTGAAACATATAAAGGTACCTAAGTTACCTACCCACTGAAAACAGATTTAGGATGAAAAATGAGGACATGAACAAACAAAGGATAATCCTAAAGATATGAAATTCTTTTTTTTTTTTTAAGCTTAGAATATTTAGAGCTACTTTGATAAGTACCTGGAGCAGTTTTTAGTTCTGTAACAACTTCTCCACCCATGAACACAGAACCAAACATGAAACCAAATCGTGTGTGAGACTGAGCACAAGGAAAAAGAGTCTTACAAGCACCTTTTCTGGCAGGCATGATAGCTATCATTTAGCAAAGCCAGTGCCTTTCATTAACTTGACATTTGCAGGACAACAACAAAAATCCATCCCCATTGTTGCTCTCCATCCCGCTGGCAGATGTAAATTGCTCTGCGCCGGTTGGACAGATGTTGCATCAGGTGCCGTGAGGTTCGCAGCCACCTGCACAAGGCCACGTTTTCAGATGTGAAAGGGTAACCCGTTCAGCATTACCTTTGTTCAAAATCAATCATTCAGGATTTCCACTTCTCCCCGAATTACTTCCTAATACCTTCCCTGGCAGCCTACATATTTGGACTACGGTAAGCATAATCTGGGGGTGGAATAATTAAGAGAGGGAAGAGAAACCGAGAGGTGGTGCTTACTGTGTTGCATTTTGTCCCACACACCACTTGCCGGTGGTTGAGCCACTGGGAGGCAAACACTTTGTTCAGGGTTCCGAGGTGGAATTCTCTCTCCTTCAGGAGGCTGGGAAGCTGGTGGGCTGCATATCCGTGCAACACGCGCCGATAGCTGGACTCATCCTGCATCCTGACCTCTCTGCTTTTCAGGTAATACACCAGAGACCTTTTCACCGGAGGGAGCCTTCGCCTTTTGTGAGCTGCGTGATCCC
>NW_010241039.1:0-214 GCF_000690775.1 Eurypyga helias | reverse complement strand
GATAAGTCTCCCAAACTACCCAGGCACACGGGAATCATCTCGGGAATGCAGACACAACGTCCAGCAACGTAAACTTAAATATTTACGAAGGACTAAGCACTGTGATGATCTTAAAACCAGTCGGCACCGGTTGGGCACCCCTGAGACGTCAGGTCCTTCAGAAAGCAGAGCAAACCGCTTCGCGTTTGAAGCAGAGGAGGGGAGCCCCGACAGC
>NW_010241038.1:0-13046 GCF_000690775.1 Eurypyga helias | reverse complement strand
CCCCCCACCCGCCTTTTCCTTCTCCGTTTTTGTTTTAGTTCTCCTATTTTTTCTCTCTCACTGTTTTCTTTTTCTTCCTGTGCCTGCTTTTCCTCGCTTGCTACCAATGGCGGATTTGCTTGTAAACAAAATCTGCGCAGCCAGGTGAGGTCTGATTTCGGACCCGGCTGACCCCAGATATTTAGAGGATGAAGCGGCAAACCAAAATAGCAGTACTTAAGTAAGAACAGGAACCCACTAAACAAAAATACATTTAAGTGAATTTTTAAAAGCTGGGGAGGGAGGGGGAGGGAGAAGGGAAGGAAGAAGCTCGCTTGTTCAGAGCTCAGCTGTCCCCTGCATTCATTTAGCTTCTAAGCTGTGTGTTCTTCCAAACCGAGTTGGAAGAGATGTTGTATAATGTGTGTTGGTTGCCGTTACCGGCGTGGAGTTAACTTATAGTTCTGAAAGGCCTTGGAAACATTAAACCCGCAGTAGAGTCTTTGGAGGGAAAAAATACTTGTGGTACTTGAAAAGCATCACCTGTGTGCTCACTGGGGTGTCTCACGTCACCCTTGCCATGTGTTACTCTGCAAGGGCAGGAGTTAAACAGCTTTTCTCCAGCCATTGCTCCTTGGAGTATGGTACTATGGCTGATTTGTCTCTTTTCCTGATGGTTATCCTGTCTGGCTACTAAACTTTGCTTCTTTCAATGTGCCTTAAAGCACTTTACAGCCTGTCGTTGCATCTGTAATGTTGAGATTTCATGTGGAAATTTAAGTAGATCTGGGCAACTAAAATTACTTTAAGACTTTATAGTGCCCTATTTTATCGATTTTTAAGAAAAAGTATATATTTTAATGTAATATGGGTAAGAGTGGGGAGTTATTGGGAGCTATGTGCACCTCTGGGAGGACTCCAAATATTCCAGTGTGACAGTGGTTGCTTATTTCCTGTGAAAAGGTGCTTAGAGGGTAGTTTGAGAGGGAGCAATATAAAAATTTTATGTATGTAATAAAGAGGGATCACAAGCCCCAATAGGGCTCCTGAGCGTTCCATTTTTATTTTTAGTGTCATGTAGGTTTCTTAAACAGTTCCAGTTCCCATGGTAAATGCTTTTCATTAGTCATTTTTCATTCAGGAGGCCTAAATATCTCAAGAGCCTACCTGCACGTTCTGCCAACCACAGCTTTCATTTGGGGTTGGTTGGAGGCTGATTTTTATAATTTTGGCAAGTTTCCTTTAGAAACTGGATACAAAGCAGTACTTGGATGATAAACTTTTGACATGATGGATAAACCTTCTGATGTGAGATGAGGCTGTGAATCACAACTCTCCGGGTTATGTAAAACTCCTTGGGATGGATTTTTGCAATTGCATTGTTCAGCTACGAAAATAATTCATGTGGAAGGAACCTCTGGTGGTGTCTAGTGCAGCCCTGTGCTAAAAGCACTGTATGCACTTAACTCCAAGAATGTTCTTCGAATGTGTTACCAGTAATGATGACAGGTGAATGCTGTGCAAATCATGTACTCTGCTGTCCATATCCCACCTCTGTAAGCTTGTTCTCAGGTTCTTTATGTGGAGCCTGTTGTTGTATTAAGTTGACGCAAACTGTCAGTAAATAAGAGCATCTGTTATTTTATTTTGTGTAGCTATTTTTCATGTAAACCAGACATAAAATCAGAGGTTAATTTGTACCACATCTTATGGGAACTGTAAAATGCTTTAAAATCAGTTGGCATGAAATCGGAAATCTGAGTTTACAATCTAAGCAGCGATACAATAAAATAATAGCCGATTAGTGAGCACTTTAGACAAACTTGATTGAGTTTATTTCTGTAAAAGTTTGGTTAAAAAAACTGTTTACTATCCAACTTTATTTGCTGACCTATTTTAAAAAAGCATCTCTGCCACAACTGTAGGTGCAAAGCAGAAGAATATGAAATGTACTTTTTAAATGCTGATCTTTTGCCAAGTCCTTTAAGACTAACCCTGTAGTAAGTCCTGACTACTGGAATATTCTTCCTAATAACTCAGCCCTGAAATATTTCTTATATTTTGGCAACTTGTAGTTAGAAGAGGCTACTTTTAAGATGTAGTGCATGAAAGATGTTCAGGCTCATTTAGAGGGTATGAAAACACAAAATATATATATCCTAGTATATGGATATATAAGTAATTCTTAATTTGCTTTTGGCCACATCATTGGAATTCATTTTAGAAACCATAAAGATTAAAGGTAGTTACTCTTACTCTGAGACATGAGTGCCTTGCTGCAGGTGGTTTATAGATGTAAATAACCACCCCAAACCAACAAAACACAGACACACACACACACACGCCAAAAAAAAAAAAAAAAAAAAAAAAAAAAAAAAAAAAACCCACAGAACAACCCCAGCCAAAAACACCTCGAAGGGATAAGCTCTCTATTTACCTGGTCACATGACACAAACCAAGGACTCTTGCTCGAGAACTTCTTAGCAAACCTTTGAGCAAAACTTTGAGAGGAGATTCCTGGAGAGAGTGGTTAAGGATTATTGTCTACTTATCAGTGGTTTTCAGTGGTACACATGTCCCAGGTCATTTAACTGCAGGGCTTCCTTCCCTCCCTTTTTCCAGTTCATGTCACAACTATTGTCTAGTCTTGAATGTGGTTTTTATATTGCATTCAGATCTATAAAGGAGTTTGTTTGGTACTGGTAAAAGACACCAACTTTTTCCTCTTCTCTCCATGATCAGGAAGAGCACTTCTCACAGCACTGTAAATGTCCGTATCTTACCTGTACCCAGCATGCCACCTCTCCCAAGCAGATTGAGGGAGAGAGCTGGACTTCTATGTTTCAGAAATTCTTCCAGTTTCCTCCTTTTATGTTGCCACTCCTTGTCTTTCATTTGCCGTGCTTTCTTTGCCTCCCTTAATCCCGTGAGTGTGTAATATCCCCGTTTGTTTTGATCCTTAGTGAGAGTCTCTGTGGGCCATGTCCTCATGGGTAGAAATGAATTGTGTCATCCCAAGACAGGAGCAAAAGACAGGGAAACTCTTCCATGTCAGCAGTTAAATAGGTTAGAAGTATAATACGGTACCATGGAGGACGATTTGACAGTACTTCTGGGGTCCTTTGTGGGTTCTGAAGCCAAGGATTCTATCGCGGGAATTACCTTCTTTTGCCTGAGGTTTTCTTTTCTTCCTGTAGATTGGCAGTAAACGTGCCAAATAGCATCAGTTTGTATTATGTGATTGGCAACTGCCGAGGAGCGGACTGTTCATTGTAGCACCTTCAGTGGGAGTTTTGTTGCTTGACTGGAGCTGAGATCTGGTGGCACACCTGTGTTTAGAGAGGTTTGTATCTTCTTGGTGGCTCATGCCTGAGTTGCAATCCCTCTGATGAAACTCCTTCTTGTACTGAAGATCTCTGTGATAAGCATGCCACGTTGACAGCTGCTTTTAGAAATTTGGGTTTCTTCACGTTTGCATACGCTCATTCTGCAAGTTGCAAAACCTATAATGGTGTGCTTCTGTGCACGTTATTTGGATGTGAGCATACATGACATGGAGCCTTGGAACTTTATAGTTTAACCTGCAGATTTAGTGAATAAAACTTGAAAACTTCTCTTTTTAATATGAAAAAGGCATTCTTTAATTTTTGCATTTTGACACAAGCGTGTCTTGTAGGAAAGAAACTGAAATAATTTGTCAGTGGACTCATCTTTGTAAGCTTTTCTTTTTTTTTGGGTACTCCTAGAGAATTTCTTGTGGAGTTGTTGAGGGAGTCACAGAGTTTCTGTTGCTGGTTTGCAACAATAGTCACGCAGCAGTGCTAATGTGTTGTACTGTCTCAGTGGTTAAGTTAAACTTTTAGCTGTGAAATAAAAGGGAAAAAATCGGGTAACTGAATGCATCAAAATCTCTCCTTGCTTCAGCAAAAGGACTGCGATTCTGGCTATGGCACTGTGATCACCACCAGATTTTTTTGCTTTATTTAGGAATTAGGATTTGGCAGTTCTTAAAGAAAGACCTATGTGAAAGGAGTTTTCCCACAGATTATCAGTTGAGCCATTTAGACTGTTGGAATGCACTCTGTTAGAGGAAGAAGAATGAGGGAGACATTAATACCAGGGAAATAAATTATTTTTTATAGTCTAAAATGCTAAGTCATGTTAGATGGTGTTACAGGATTCCCGGGGGCAGGGGGTGGGTGGGTGTGTTCCTTGCAGTAATAATATCTTGTTTTAACTTTCTAAAGTGGAACAGTGAGAAATTTTCTTGTCAGAGCCACAGTTGGAACTTCGCAGAAAATTGAGAACAAGGAACCTGGAATCTCTTCTAATGTTTTGATTTGGTGTTTGGGGGTTTTTTTTGTGCATTGTCTGAAAGGAAACTTTCAGAGAATTTTAAAACTTAAATAAGTTATGCTTTAAGAAAAGCAAAAAGGCAATTTTCTTTCATGGATGAATTAGAACTGCTTGTACAAAGAGTTTGGTTAAAAAACCTTCGCTAACAGTTATGAATGCAGTTAGCTATTTTGCTTGAACGTGAGCAGTTGAAAGGTAAAATTGTGGAGGAATGCAAGAATGAAATTGCACTTCTTAGTGCAATCACAACTTAGTGTTGAGCTTGACACTAATTTTGATCAGTTCCAAAATGCTGTTCAAATGAACTGAAATCTAAATACTGTAGTCCAAATAAAATGTTGAACGTTTACACAGCTAATACAAACAATATCCATCTCGGTTCTTGCATCTGTTTTCCTAAGATAACATCTGCACGAATTGGAGTGGGGATAATCACACTAGTTAACGCACTGAGGAGAGAATTGTTCATCTTCAAATCATGCTTTCAAAGTGATATTTGGAATGACAAGGAGCTTTACATTTCTTTAAGTTCTGTGTGTTATAAAAGGCCATATTTCTCCATACCTCTCTTGGTTCTGTCTTTACTGCTGAACATAAGACACCCATACTGAAACACTTCTTGACTAGGCCAACTTTGAAAACAAAACGGCACCTCCTTTAACCCCTCTTCATTTGATTGACCTTATATTTTTTGTAAATCTACGGAGACAACATTAGTATTGTTAGTTGGGGAACATGTCAAAACCAAATTTAGAGCAGAAACTTATTTGTGTCTTGTGTGTTTCTCTGCTGTGAAGGCCCGACTCTGGAGTTACACCAGAAAAACAGCAGCAGAGCCTGGGTGGGCCCTAAGGTCATGTTTCGCTGTGTCTGGATGTCCTGTGATTGGTGATGTGCTGGTTACCATGTGGATGGGTTCAGACGTTTCCCCAATCGAAACAACTACTGTTGACATTCAGATTGCTTAAATCCATTTTAATGTCATAGATCATAGCAAATTATTTACCTTCTCCCTCCGCTTTGAAGGCAGGTTTTGGACACAGTCCTTATGATGCGTAGCTTTCCAGAACTGCTGTCTTGGAGTGATTGGTTGAGATGCCCAGCAGGTAGTTTGACAGGTACTTTGCTTGTGCTCGTAGGCTTGGGTCTGGGGATCCGAGTTGGAATGGAACAACGGAACGCATCAGTAATCTTGAAATAGATTGAGAAAATAAGTCATGCATTGGGGAGGAAATTGTACATATAGCTCATCAGTGTCTTTTCTACTTCGTAAATCTAAATGTATTGCCTTTAGAACTGTGTGTCTGTACTTCTCTCTCCTTGGTATGGAGAGTGTAGCTTTGTGTCTATATCTACTTGATGAGTGAATATCAAAGACACTGAATGGATCGAAATCCAAAGTATTAATAAGAGGGGTTTTCTGTCAGCCCTCTGACTAGGGCGGCAGCCCTAGGGTCTGTGAGAGTGATGCAGTGCAAAGGCTGTGAAGTGTGCAACTTCTCTGGGTGGATAATCAGAGAACTTCCACTTGCAGAAACAAGACTTTATTCAGTCCCAAGTAGCTGACAGTACCCAGCTCATATTTTACTGTGAGAGATTAGTCTTTAAAGTGACCACTCTACACAAAATGAATGTTTTTGAGAGAACTCTTCCTCCAGAATCCATCATAGACATATTTAATTGCAAAGAAGTTACTAGACACCAAAAAAAAAAAAAAAGATTAAATTGAGTGTTTAAAAGGGGTGAAGACCTGTAAAGGTAAGGAGATTTTTTGAAAGATACCATATCTGAAACTAGGGTTAAACATGCATTATCCATCAGAAAGGGTTTTTACATCATAAGCCTTTTTACATACTGTTTATAGTTGAGCAACAGAGTAAAAGAAATTCACTGATTTAAAAAAAAAAAAGAAATGGTGTTTAAATGAGGACAACAGAGATCAGCATAGAAACTGGTGAATTAATTATGAATAAGAATAAGCTAGATCAAAACGGGTTTTAAGAAACAACTTCCTAGTGGCCATAAAAGCCTGCCTGAAATAAGTATTTATTTAAAAAACCCCGACACTATCAGAATTCAAAAGTCTGCCATTTGACTGTAGATAATTTTATGACAGGACTTCTCAAAAGGATAAAGCTGGGCCAACATCAGTTTATTGCATGCACTCAGTATGGAGGAATTTGGGGAAAGCTTGCACATCACATTGTGATTGTAATTGAAGTTTGAGAACAAAGAGATAGGAAGACTGTAACAATCTCCCAGAACAATGTGGTATTTTTCCAAGAGTTCTGGAGGAGATGATTTTTGAAATGGTTGAATCCTTATTAGTGACGTGCAATCTGCCACTGAAATTGCTAGTGATGCTAGAGGGAAGGGATGGTACTTTTAGAGTAAAGCTTCACAGAAGATTTGCAAGTATAACTGCTGAACTGTAGAAATGACACTAAGAAACAGCATGTTCATGCACATGATTACTTATTTTGCAATGGGAAAACATTCACACTTCCTGTCCGGGATACTATCTAAGTATGTGTTAGTCAGCCACTGTTCTGTAGTTATATGGCATCGGTTTGTCTAAGACCTAGGCAGTGTCTGTGAATGTTCCCAGGCACTGGAATTGTTAAATTGTCAATAATGTTGAATGGTCCACAACCTGGATCTGACTTTGGGACAATTGTGAGGCATAGCTTGGGAATTAGCACAGCGGAGGGTGCTTTGGAATAGGAGGTGTTTTCTATCTGGGTAAGCTGTTTTGGAGCTTCAGGAAGTTTCTTGTAGTTTGGGTTGACCTGTGTCTTAGTGTCTGAGGGACAGATGTAGGTGCCTTTAACTTACTATTATAGATGTGACCATGTTATATTATGATTTAAAAAACAAAAACCCCTGATATTGATCTCTAACAAAATCTTGGGAGAGCAAAGTTCCTGTGGAAAAAGAAGGAAAATTCTCATGGTTAAAAATTGGCAAGTGGGTAGGAAGCAGAGCACATAGCCAGTTTTCACGATATAGTGGCGATACTCGACATACTCGTAAACTGCATGGGAAGAGAGTTAGTACTGAAATGACAACATTTGCATATGGTATAAAAGAGAGGGTATTAGAAGCAAGAGCTGACAGTAGTTTCTGGTACTGAGTAACAAGGTGATAAAAACGTGTCAGTTCAGTGTTAAGAAATTGGGAAAACTAGTTCGCATGCAGTAGTAAATATGAAATCTGTTGTCACTTAGAACACAGATCATGGAGTCGCTGTAAATGGTCCTCATTGCTCAACAACTGGCAATTGTCAAATGGTTAACAAGCAGGTTAGGGATTACTAGAAAAAGAATAGAAGAAAATAAACCCCATCATAATTCAGTGTGTAAATTGAAACCATGCCTACATTGTGAATGTTTTCCCCAGTTTTGTGCAAAAAAAACTCAGAAAAATGGTATGTCAAAACGCAGGAAAAGATGGCAAAGATGATCAGTTGTGGGATGGCTTCTGCAGGAAGATAAGCAGCATACACTAAACCTTTTCAAATTTGGAAATAGATTGTGGAGAGAAAAAAACAATAGGAGAAATCTAGCATTATGGTGAATAGGGGATAAACACATGCTAACGACACGCTTGAGAGGGCATGCATTGAAGGTGGGTTAAAGGTAAGAAAAAGTATTTGTCCTTGACAAAGAGCTACAAAACTCATTGGGACAGGTAGTTTTTGAGGTGATACAAATTGGTTTGGAGGGAGTTTAGGCTGATTCATAGTCAGGGACTGCTAAACACAAAGACATGACACACATTTCAGCTGTGGATAGCTGTATGTTGTAGACTGCTAGAGTCTGGACTTATTACTCGGTTTGCCTGGTAGTTCAGGTTTTTTTTTCATAAGCATTTACTGCTGGTCACTACCAAAGATGAGATACATACATCCTGGGTCTGAATGTGTATGACTCATTTCATATTTTCATTTTCAAAATCAGAAAGTTTCATTTGTAGGTGTGTGAGGTGGGTGTTTGGGTGTGGGTTTTTTGTTTGTTTGGATTGGGTTTTTTTAATACATTGGGGAAGGACAGAGTTTGGCGTTGAAAGTGAGAATGAAAGGAGATGCTTTCTTTTTGTTCTGTGTTCATTGAAGATTTTACCTGTAGGTGGCAGCAAAGATTATTTTTTACTGCATCCCAGTATTTTCACTAAAACCAAACTGAAATTTGTTGTTAAATGCTGACTAAAAAAAAAAATTAAGATGTATTTTCATGGTAGCCTTGAATTTTAGCACTCATATTGTTAGTATGCAAGGTGTAAAAAACCCCGAAACAAACTAAAACAAACCCCAATTCCAAACCAAAAAGCATTTTACTTGGATTACTAAAGGCACTGTGTTAAAAAAGATATTGGAGGGGATAATTGTGTTACTGCTATGTGGCTTTCCTTGACTCCTGAGTTGGGACAGTCTGCCTGCTGACCATGTAGTGCTATGTTAGATGTGAAAATGTGCCTGTGCTCTGGCCTATAGTTTGCTCCAACTCCCAGCTCATTAAAATCACTGTTTACATTTTGGCCTTCTGAACCATCAGATTTAGTTTCAAGCAAAGTTTTTTTTGGTGATTCAAAATGATGTTCTATTTTGCAGTTCTGAATGACAGCACTGAATGTATCTAAGTTGTTATCACTTGGTGCTGAGAGTTGCATTATAACTTTGTCTACTTACAGACAAAGTTATAATTACTTATTGCTTACTTACTGCTCTCTTTTGTGTGTTACACTTGCTTATAGCCACAGTAACTGAATTGGCATAGGCTCAAACTTGAGGATAATAGCTGTATTATGTGGCTCTTTTCCTATGCAAATAAACTATACCAGTGTTAAGTTCCTGTGCCAGAACAACTAAACTTGCAGTTCAGTCATTGTACCAATCTAACTGTATAGCTGTAATTGCTGTTGTAGGCAGGGATTTAACCAACTGTCCTTTTATTTCTCTTCATCCTTACTCAGCACTTAAAAACTAGCTTCTTTTTCATCATTCCTGGTATAAATTCTAAAGAGGAAAGGCTAAATATTTAAGCAAAACACATGTTGACACTTTTTAATTTTACTTACATGGGTAGCTTAAGCTGCTGTAGGATGTACCTGTAAAGAGGGAGTGGCATTATGTGGGAATCGTCTGGAAAGCACTTGGAAGTGACTGTATATGAAGTTCTGTGTTGGCTGAGTTGTGTGTGTACTGAAAATTTTTGTACAATCCTCGTAGTTCCTTCCCTACTACTTACTGTAGAGGCATATAAACAGATACGTTACTTACGGCATGCTTGTGTATTGGGGTGTCCATTTTGGTTTTTGAACAGACCTGAATGACTAAAAAAACACCTTATGTATAGATCTCGGTGGTCTTTTTCAATTTGATTTTAAACTCTTTTCTATGTGTGGGAAGTCTGTGGGCATACCAAGAATCTCCTCAAATATCTTCAAATGTATACACCCTTTATATAATTTGTTTTCTCCTTCAAGATGAATGGTTTTCAGTCTCCCCTATTCTTTTTTTTGACACTCACTTGTATTCTGACTTCGCTGGCTCTGTGTTCATCATTGCTGTGTAGTTCTGGCTCCTTGAGTTCCCATCTGTAGGGCACTTCTGAAATTTGCTGTCTTTCCAAGTGAATAGAAGAGGAAGTAAGATACATTTAACCTTCAAAAACCAATCTGAGCTTCCTTTCATGTTCTGGAGAGCCCTTGTGAGTTCTCATCAGTGCCCTCGAAACTCTCCTAGAAATGAAATGTTACCCAGGAGCTACTTATCTGAGTAGTTGTGTTTCTAAACACAGTTAAGTAAATATTGGCAGGTAATTACTGCAACAACAAAGACAACCAACCACAAAGATACTACACTAGCCACATTTTTGAAATGAGAAGATTATGTGGTTTGTCTGTCTGTAAGTATAACAGCATCATACTAGTTTAAGGCATTGGACTCAGAAAATACTGGTTTTTGTCAGTAGTGCTTACAGTTGTAGAAATAAGCAGTTGAAGCTCATTGTCAAGGTAAGCAATCTAAGAATCAAGAAAGCTGCAGTTTCTTAGGGATTTTTAACTTCCTCAGTTGTAAATTGACTTCTGAAGTAGATGTCATTCACCTGTAATAGGAGTTGGCAGGAGGAAGGGTGTTAGAGTGAGAACTCATACACAGCGGCTGCGTTTGTTATTTCATAGCGAATGAAAGCAGGCACTTCAGGGATAAACACTCCAGGGGTGACAATTGTGGAATTTTCACATGTGACTGTGAAAATGGCCCTTCTTAATTTCATGAAGTCAGCTGTGAAATCATGCTCTGAACTATCAGGTTATATATTGCGTACACACCTTGGTTTTTTTTTTCCCCATGGGCACAGAAGTGGCTTATCTGTTATTTATGTGGGCCACTGGGTATTTTACCACAGTGCAATTGCTGGCTTTCTGAGGAGTGGGCTATGGCAAGTGTGTGTGGGTGTGTCAAGGAGAGAAAATGTCTGGTTTTGTGCTGTTCAAGTAGTACTTCTGCCTTTGGTCCTATTTCCCCCCCCCCGGAAGTATGTGGTATGCTTTGCTTCCTGTTTGAGCTGTATTCATTTAAATAGAGCGGGGAGCACGTAGTACTTCTGTGGTAAGTTTTCTTATTTACCCTTCTACAGTCATTGTAGAACTTGATCTAGGAGAAATTACTTTAGAGAAGGTTCTTTCAGTTTCAACTTCAGTGAAAGTGGCCAGCAGATGGTGCTGAAGATCCTTTACACAGAAATCCGCGTATCTCTATGTGCACAAGCGTGCCTTTTGCCAGACTTAAGTTTGTTCCTGGATGATTGAATGGAGTCGGAACGTAAGCCAGGTCTGCAAGGGAGCATGAGTTAAGATGAAGCAATAAACCTGAATATTCCCTTTGGTCTCCAAACAAGACAGTTTTGGCTGAATTTTCAGATTAAGCCTCCTGAACTGCACAGGACATTTGGATATTTCCTTTTCTTCCACGAGCTCCTGGTATCTGTCTTCTAGGAATCCAGAGGGAAATTTCTCAGTTGCTGTGTGTTTCCTTTCATGCCAACCCACTTGTGTGCATGGCTATATTGAGATGTGTAAGCAGGAACACTATAAATAATCCTTACACTTATTAACACTGGTAAGAATTTAGCCAGAGTATTGTCTGGCTTGTAGCACTGCATTGTCAGACCATTATAAACAGCTCTGCAGAGGGAAAACGATTAGTGATCTGTACAGTTGTAGTACTTGAGCTATTAAGTGGGAGAGCTATCAGGTTTAATCTGGACAAAACAAAACTTAGGAGGGACATGATAATTGTCTTTGAATATGTGAAAGTCTCTGGCAGAGAAAATATTTTCCAAGTCCAGTGGGAGGGATAGGAAAGCAAATACTGAATTACAATTTCATCAAAAGAAATTTAGTTTAGAAATTAGCAAGATTCTTAATGGCAAGGATATTTCAGCCCCATTAATAGGTTCCTGGGGTAACTGCGAAAGTGTTATTGCTGAAATTTTTTAGGGCAGAATAAAGCAGGCACTTGTTTGGAAGAGTTTAAGTCAAGTTTTAGTAAGGAAATAGTTGAAAAATGCCCTGAGGTCCCTTCTAAGCTGTATTTTCTGCAACTTCTGATTATCTTCTGCTGATATTCAGCTTATTACAACACTCTTGATTTCAGTAATACAATATATTTGGTAAAAAAATCACTATTAATTTTAGAAATAATTTCTATATATGTGACACAATTTGCGCTCGTGTGCCCACATGTTACCATGGTCTTATTTCCTGAATGCCAAGTTAAATACTTTATGGTGGTGGGGAAAAGGAACTTGGTTGGACAGTTGGAGGCAGAAGTTGTATTCATCATTACTAAAATTCTGTTATGTGTCTTGCTTTTCTTGGAACGTGTCTTCACTGGGAAATGTGGTCATCTTTTAATCGTAAGTTAGTTTAAAGACTCACTTTTAATAGATAATTGACAAGACGCAGGGTAAGGTAAGGTTATGTGGTGGGTCAACTCCCCTGGACAAGGATTTACCTGCGACTGCTCGATTGACATGGCCATGCAGCTGGCTGTTCTCTGAAATGAGCAGTTGCTTGTTGTTAGTTCCCTGCCCTTTGCCCCTTGTAACAAGGGGGATCTCGGGTAGCTTGTTAGGGCACCGAGGGCTCCTAAGAAGGGCAGTAGTACGGCCTTTTAAAATGCTGAACACCCTGCAATATTAATGCAGTCCAGGAGAGGGTGGTGCTGGCGCTTAAATGTTCCTGCTGGTGCTTCACTGCTAGTGTTTTTATTTAATACCTTGTGTTAGAAATCTGTATGACATCATCAATTCACTTTGTTTTAAAGTTGTGTAAGATTCTTGGCAGCAGGTCTTATTCTGTTCAGGTTGTGGGCAGGTTTGGGTATTTCTAAATATGCAGTTTTCAGAGATGTGTGGGACTGCGCTCACACCTACACACACCTTCTAGCGTGAAAACATCTTCAGTACCAACACCGTCCGTTCAAAAGCTTTGCATATACTTTTCCCAGATTAGCTAATATATGTGTTGGAGAAGGATACAGGGGTAACCAGGTTGGGCTCAAATGTGTTCTGCGTGCAGAAGGAAGAAGAGCCCTCTGATTTTACTGTCACGGCTTTTTTTCCTGTCTGGGAGCAGGTTTTTTTCCTCCGTGAAGGCCACGTTTAAAGATGTGTTAATGATAGTCCTATTTAATTTATATATAT
>NW_010241037.1:24035-32242 GCF_000690775.1 Eurypyga helias | reverse complement strand
CGCCCCGCCGACCCCCGGCCTCGGGGGGCGAGCGCGAAGCCGCTTGGCCGCAGCGCACCCCGCATGGTTAGGGGAGGAGGTGTTTCAGAGCGCGCCCCAGGGCCCGAGGCCACACGCGGGGTAACCAGCGCGTCTGACAAAATACACCCCCGCCCCGCGCGCCCTTGCGGGTGTCGTCAAGCTGTAGGTTTCCCAGAAGTGCTGTTGCAGTTGGATTTCCCGGGAAGTGTAATGGTTTGGAAGGGAGCGCTCTTGCCTTCTGATAAAACCTCTAAAATCCGTGTCCTCCACTGAGTTCACTATGCCTGGAGACCACCAGTGGAAATCGTGAACTGTCTGGACATTCTGTTCTGGCTGGAGTGAAGCGTAAGGGTTTTAATGCCGGAAAATTTGTTGGTGTCATTTAATTAAGTTAATCTTGTGTTTCTTTGTTGGTCCAGCCCAAATCTTTGACAGAACTTCGTGCTGCCGCTGGTTCTAAAGTAATGTGTCGGGTTGCAGTTGCCAAAATGAATCAGTGTAACCCATTTTGTACCAACTTTTTGAGGGTTTGTCTTTTCTCTATAAATTCTTGAAAACTACGTAGATGAGTCTGTCTATAGCATATTGCATTCAAAAATCTGGATTAACAAAGCATTATTGAGGCTGAAAATTCAAACACATGTTAAATTTAACATTGCTTGTGCATCTTGTGTTTTCTCCTTTCCACACGTAGAGATACAGTGTTTATGTGCACATTTTTGCCATGTCAGCGCATTCTTTCATCTTCAGCTGGGATAGTAGTCATCAGCATTCAATGCTTTGTTTTATCTTTATTGAAAAAAATGAGATACAATATTCATATTCTGTGATGATGACTGAATTAGTAATTTCTTTGTGGACACATATAATACTTCACAATATCCATGTAAAATCAAGGAGAGTTACTGTGCAACCTGGACAGTGTTGTGAGACGAAATTGAAAATTGCCAAACTGCTATTGATTTTGGTGGTCACAGTGAGATATCTTGAAAACGCTTTTCAAAGCAGTCTGCATTTTTATACCATGTTAGGTATTCAGAAAAACATTATAACAATCCATTAAACTTTGGCTGAAACTATGAGTACTTGGGAAACTTGGCCAAACTTGTCCCATTGTTTTACATGGGACATTAGAAGTGAGAGAATTAATTATCACCACATTAGTTAAGGCTTCTGCTCGGAGTTCTGCCTTGTAGACATGGGATCTCGTTCTTCAGGCAAGCATTCAACTGTCTTGACCTAAGGATCTACCTTTTTTTTCTCCCTACAGTGAACCCCTTCATTTGCCACACATCATCTGTGTTATTTAAAACAAACAAAGCCCACAAAAACAACAGAAAAATAAATGAGGCAGTTATAAGGACCATAGCAGTCTTGGCTATGCAGCTGTGATCACCGTAGAGCAATGTACATCCCAAGGAGTAGGCACAGAAGAGAGCACATTAAAAAAGAACAGGCATTTGTAATTTTGATAATGCTTATCTTATGCTTGCGAGTAAAGAAATTAATATTATTCTCTTTAATATTTTGTGTAGTTCCCTAGGCTTTTAGAAAAGCAAACTGAAAACACCAAACTAGATTTTGTGGAATCATAACAACACCCACAGGGGTCATCAGCAAGATGGTAATCTTTGGATACATCTGACAACCATCTGCTGCTTGAGCTAACTGTGTCATTGACAGCAGTAGCAGCTAGTTATCTTTTACACTGACTGTCAGCAAAAAGGAAGAAATAGTGTGCATCCTGTGGATTCCCTAACCTCTTGCTGAGAGTCAAGAAAGTAAAGAAATTTTCCCATACCATTCAAGTGCCTGGGAAGGAAGTCGTCTTCGATTTACTCCCCAAGGGCTGAACCTTTCTGTCCTTGTCTGACTACTCCTTGCTTCCCTGCTTCAGTCTTCCATCTCATCCTCCTCCCTGATACTGTATTTTGTCCCTGTATTCTTCCTCCTTGAATCCTTCATCTCGTTTCTTTTTGTTGTTCTTTGCTGAGCACCTTAGTGCTCTCTCCAATTTCCTGGTTCAGTCTTGGTTTGGTTCTCCCTGGTTTGCCATCTTCTGAGCCCAGTAGTCTCCAGGGTTAGATCGCTGGTATCGCTTCAAAACCTGCAAGTTTCCTGTTACCTTCTGCTTACTTCTGATGTCAGGCTCTTACCCCAGGTACTAACACACTGCCCCTCTGCTCACAGTTTCCATTTCCTTCACTTCCAGTACCAGTTTCCTTCACGCCGTCACGCATGACAAGGTCCATTCTGAGCCTTGGAGCCCTTGGACATAGTTTGTTTTCCTGAATGTAACATCCCTGCAAGCCAAGATGCTGTCCTGCCTGTATTTAAGTTAGGTGGATTTTATCTTCAGGTCTAATGAACTTTACCACTTTTTTTCAGTGTTCTCTTTCCTGAAAGAAGTTCTCAGAGAAGATACTCAACATAGCTGTTGACTGAGAAGGGAGTGCAGTCAAGAACTGTGTTACCTGCCATCTTAAACTTTATAGTTAAATCAGCTTGCTTATATTGTAAGGAGACAGAAAGCAGAGAGCATATCTTCCAGCTCGTTCGCTTCAGTGCTAGGTGTCACAGAATCAGAGGCTTTAAGTCCAGAGAGGATGATCAAATCATCTTGTTTGAACTCTTACATGCTGCAAGACCTCACATTTCACTCAATATATATTGGATCTGATAAATTGAATTTTGACACTGAGATAATCATAGTTCCTTAAACAAGGATTGAAAAGACTGAGAAAAAACACATGTGCATGCACACTTGGATGAGAAAAAATGTGAATTACTGCCTTTGTCAACATGATGGTGTTTTTCTGAGAGCTAAAATGGTGGCAGCCTGTAATACAATTAAACTGAATAAACAGGTGATGTTATAGCACACATATGCCTTCTGTCACATTTCTTGTCGCAGGATTTTCTTTCGCATTATTTTCTTCCATCATGTAGGATATGAAAATTCTACTACTGCTTTGGGTAGTTGCACAGTTTTTTTATGTCAGCAGAAATGAGGAGTAAACTTAATTCTCATTAGGCTGAATTTTAATTGATCCTCTCCTAAACAGAGTTGAGTGTCATTTAAATACTCCATTATAAACCTACAGAAAGCAAATAACGCCACTGAGGACATTACCTGAAAATGTGCAAAAGCTAAGGACTGTAATTTGGTTAATGTTGAGTTACTCATTGCTTGTCTACTTCTATCAACAATGAGACTATGGGTATTTTACTTGGAAAAGCCTTATAATATTTAGATACTGATGAGTGGGGTAAGTTAATCTAATGAGGTCTGATATATATGGTCTTATGTATCATGTCCAGACAATCTAACAGATTTCCAGAATTTACTTTCTCTTAAAGCTCTATCATGTTTAATTTAGAAAAAGTTTCACTAATGCTTTCAAAATAAGGAGGAAACACACAGAAGTTTGCTAGCTTTACAAAACCAGCAAAAATTCCTTCAAAATTCTAAATAAGCCCAGTGCTTTGGAAGTATAGAGGAAGGTGATAGCTGTATTTGAGTTAATATTATTATTTTTCTTCTTTTGAAAAAGCACCTGGAGACCCCATTTGTGATCAGCTCCCCACTGTGTATTGTATATACACATAATAGCCTCTGGTATGCAGGAGGTCAGACGAGAAGGTGTTCTAGTCCCGTCTGGCCTTCGTCTATGAATAATAGAAGACATTTGCTGCCCAATGTTTACCATGAAAATAGACCTGGCAGATGGTGAGGAAACATGGAGGCACTCTGAATTCCCACTTTATAGCTGGATAACTGAGAAACTGATAGGAAATTTGCCCGGGGTCACAGAGAAAGTTGAGTTAGTACCAAGAATTAGATTGAACCCCAAACAAATGGCTTGGCCACAAGCCTGGCCTTCCTTTTGCAGTCTCTAGTAGTTAACAGACTGATTGGTGCAGAGGGGTGGATACCACTGCCAGCTCCTTCATCCACCTGAAAAGGATATACCCAGACCCAGCCTTTGGACTGGCTGTAAAAGTGCTGGAGCAGGACTTTTCAATTCCTTCTCCACATGCTTAATGAGGGCAGGAAATAACCTCATGCTGAGCAAATATTTTCACTGTAAAGAGGATGGCTTCATAAGCTCATTTAGCAAGCCAAATAAGTTAACTTTAGCAGTGATGTTGTAGGTGTAAATTCACATCAGGGACTTTTGGTTCACCTAGGTGCCTGCCCGTTGAATTGCCTGTGTCCAAATTTTAAATCTTCACAAGACCCTACTCAGCTGGAAACTGGACTTGCCCAGTTTCTATGTGTGTCGACATTCATTTACATTGCAAGTCCCTAAACACCTAAAACTCTGCTTTGGACTGTGATCTGAACTGCCTCAAATGAGACAGGTGCATCTCTAAGGATTCTCACTATTCATAAACTTGGGGTTTCTCTGCCTCTCCCAGCTCCTGTGCTCTGCTTTCTGTCATTCTTAGAGTAGGTTCTGCAAAATGCATGAGAGAGGGAAGCAAATGCTGGTTTCTGTTCAGATGCTTAGTGGTTGTGATAGTTGCCCAGGAAAGCTGGGGTTTGCTCTAAATAGATAGACCTGTGTCCCATAAGAACCCTCTAGACGCTAGGCTATAGCTCTCTGGGTTAGGGCCATGCTCACTTCCATTTATTTGCTGCAAAATACATTGGGTTTCCTGCTACTATGCTGGGCTTTTTTTTTTTTTGTAAATCATTCCAAAGAATCTAGGTTTCTCCACGTGCCAGCATAAGGTACAGCAACATTTCACCAGGATGACCAAGTGCCCCAGTACTTAGAGTCGTAATGGCTTGTTCACTATTGCTAAACTCCTGTGGGTAGCTTGACCTGCCCAAATTCAAACGTGTCTAACCAAAAACTAGTGGCCTCACTTTTTCTCATTTTTCTTGAGTGTTTCCCAAGTCATGGAGAGAAACCGGTGAGTGCTCTTAAAGACTTTCAAAGCATCAGAGGGAGCACAGGGGGGAGCACTGATTTCCCGCTGGCATGTGCAGAGAATTTCCAGTGCTGCGGTTTCCAAAATGTTAACTCGAAACAATACGCCCTTACACGAGGGAAGGCAGAAAGGAGGAATATTTGTTATTCTTCTACAGATATGCAAATCTAGGAAAATCGGCTGGATAGATGAGTGCTGTTATAATAGCTGTACTAACCCCAAATGTGTTTAGGTATTACAGGTCCTGTTCCTGTTGCAGAGGAAGAGCGCTGCTGCTTTTTCTCATTTCAAATCCTAATCTTAAGTGATGCGAGTCTATTTTACACTTTACAGCAAAGATTTCTGATATAGTGAGAAGTAAAAATGACAGTGAAATTTTACCAGCATTTCCTCAATTGCTTTGCCTGGACCTAATCACGTTTGTTACTGCTAGAGTTGTACGCGGTCTCTACGGCTGTTCTTCCTTCTGTGTACTTGTGATCTTTTTAAATGTTTATTTCTCAAATCCCTGGGAATCCTCAAAAAGGGATAAAAGTTGAGATGCAGTTAGCAAGAGGGGGTTTAAGGCTAAAATCTGGTGTCTAAACTCTGCACGTCCCAGACCACAGAAGTAACCAGGGTAAAAATTTCTTTCATAGTTTCTCTTAAAATGTATGTTCTCTCACATTTAAACCACAGGAAAATCTTTTATTTCACAGTAGGAGTGGAGCCACAGTCAGGAACTCAAATGAACAAATGCCCCAATTTGCAGTAGTATGGGTTTGGATTTTTTTTTCCTTTTTTTTTTCTGGTGTGCTCTCAGCAGAAATGCAGGACTCATTTGCAAAGCTGAAGCAAAATCAAAGCTGCTTTTTTTTGTTTTTTGTTTTATTTAGAAAGATGTGAAGAGTTGTTTTGCACAAACAAAAATGGCTTTATTTTCTCAGCCCATGCACTCAACAGATGCTGGTCTTAATGGATAACATTTTTTTGATTTTTTTTTTATTTGTAAAGAAAATATTAATACTAAAAAAAATTAATCTGTATGGAAATGCCCTTGTATTTTTCAAAGGCATATAAGCATTGCACTGTGCTACTCATAGTTTGTTTCAAAGTGTGTTTTCCTGTTTGCTTCAGTGAAAGCATGTACATAGAGGTTGCTATATGCTGCTATAATGGAGATTTGCATATATAATTGATTGCATGCTACATTAAGGATGTAGATAAAAACAAGAATAATTTGAAGAATACAAAGATATAGCTCTAGTATGTACAGGCTTACATACATATTATATATTGATACGTTAACTCCTACTTAAGACACAAGCGAGTCAACCATTGTGAAGCTGGCAGTAGTTTGGAGCAGCAATTCAAGGTACACATACTGTTGTTCTTCACTCCTGTGGAATGCCTTTGGGAAAATACTGCACATAATTCAACTGCATTGTTGTGTCGTTTCAGTTGCACATAGTTAATCTGTGCATCATTTATCCATGTGCCTGGAGGTCAAAGAAATGTGGGTGGCAGATTAGTATTCAGTTAACCTTAAAACATTTTTATCTTTCAAAATACTTCTTCATCCAAACAATACTTAACTTATTTTGACTATGTATTTTAGCTTTCAAAAACTGGGATGCAGTTCAGCACCAGACAGCTTGAGGGGTGTCAATAGTTTTCAAGATTGTCTGATGTTGAGGTTTTCAAGATTGTCTGGTTGTTTTTAAACTGTTTAAAAAAAAAAAAAGACAAAAAAAAAAAGTACAGAAACATTATTGAGCATGTATTCTGTTTCCAGGAGAGGGGAAAAAAAAGAGGAAATCTATTATTTAAGAAAGAAATACAGCCAGTGTGATAAAAGTGCCTTCCCACATCTTCTGGCCAGGTGCTACGTGCATATAAATGTTTCACGTTAAGCTTTAAGATCAAGGAAGAGTCTGTGGGGAACCTTGTTTCCTGGAGATCTGCTTGCCAGAGTAGCTCCCAAGTACCGACTTCCCATTTTTTATTTGGTTATTAAGGATGAAAGGCTACATCATTTTCTGGAATCGCAGTTCCTTGCATGCCATTATCTTTGTCCACAGCTATGAAATGTGCATTTCCATAGGTTCATGTGGATACTTAGCCTAACTCAGCTTAGCTACTTTCACTGCTAAGGATCACCTTTATATTGTATTGTAGAGTGAACAAAAGATATATGGTTTCATTAGTTGAGAAACTTTCTTTTTTAGGTACAGCTGAGTATAATGGGTCTCCAGCCTATGTAATGCAGGGCACTTTCTTATACTACTGAAAAGGAAACTTTGAAAGTCTAATTTACTGACATGATTCACTCTGGGCAATGTGGTATGTGTAAGAAGCCTTACATGTGCAAATTGCTAGTATAAGTTTTGCACTCTATCAAATGTGTACAGAACCAGTAGAAAAAAATGGGATTGAAATCCATTTGTGCGCAGTTTGCATCAGCAAATCATCCATAGGATTAGAAAGTCAAGCACTTATTTATCACAGCTACTCTGCATAAATATCCCTTCTACAGAGTCAAGTCATTTGGGGGGGGAAAAAAAACCCCAAACCAAAAAGGACTGGCACAATTAACGCAGATGTTTAAAATATCTACATAACAAGCTTAGAAGATAATTTTTTCTGGCTCGGAATAAATCCTGGTTTAACTACTGTATTTTGCTATTTAGCTAACTTTTATATTTCTTATAAATGCTATCAACATATATGTTTCTGAAGTTCAAATAAATCACTTGCATTAACCTTTTCTTAAAAAAAAAAGTAATAAGCAATTTAAGCTAAAAAACTCTTGCAAATTATTACCAGCATAGATGACAGAAGTTATGTTCAATCAAGCGTAACATATCACTGTAAGATGGTAAGAGCCTTTACACAGAGGTATCAAGGAAAACACAATAGATGCAGCAATTCAGAATGAAACAAAGCCCTGCAAAACTGGACAAAACCTGGTAATTACAAAGGGTAAGAGTGAAGTATGGGGTTTGGTCTTTTCCTTTTCTTAGGGGTGAAGGATCCAACACATAGATCTTTCTCTTCCTCTGACCTACCTGCTTCTGTGTCGCTCTCTTTAATGTATTGAAGGTACTTCTGATTCATCAGGCCGCCTGAAAAAGGTGTCACAGAGTTGCTTGGGAAAAAGCTAATAATGGCAATCTACTGTCTGGGGAGTTTATGCTCGTGCCTTTTCTCTAACATGACACTCATATCAAATATAAACTTAACAAGGACTGATCTATATTCTGTAC
>NW_010241037.1:0-24024 GCF_000690775.1 Eurypyga helias | reverse complement strand
CTGCTGACTCTAGGGAAGAGTAATTGTGTTGCTCAACACCAGACATGTGGTTGGTATTGTGTAGAAAAGGGAAACCTCTTTTTGCCTATACCCAAGCTTTGTTTATGGAACCAAGAAGCACCCCTCACCCCCCTCCCATATATTTATATAAAAGTATATGTTTGATTATGTCTAGATCTAAAACTCATATTTCTAACTCTTCTGACATAGATCTACAGACATATCAATGCTACCATTTTTTTCTGAGAGGTACAAACAAATTCTAATATATGTACCCTTTTAAACACCAAGAACCTGTTAAGGAAAGAAAGGAACATTCATTTTCAAATAAACAGTAAAGCAGAAATAAGAATTCCAAATATTTTCTATGTTTACATTAAACTTGCTATAGCTTTGATTCCCTCTCTTGTTTGCTGTCTCCAAACCTCCCGGTGGTTGTGGTTTTTCAATAGCTTCATAGAAAGGATAATCCAACTTGCTAAAAATGGAAGGCAACCATTTGTTCCGTAGAAATACAATTAAAAGGAATTTCCATGCAGTTGTATGAAGGCAACAGGAAGAAAATAGCGCAAGCATAACTCTATCGTCTCCACAACAAAAACAAGACTAAACCACACGGATTTGATAATTTGTTATCTGGTAGTGGGTGTGTATCCTTTTGAAGTGTTTTTGTGAGACTTTCTTGAAAAAGCTGTTTACATCATATAAGAAGTTCTTTTTAGAACTTGGTCTTGCTTGGTGTTGGCCTTTAGCATAATGTAGCATGTATGGAGAAAACATCATAATAAACTTTTAAAGCAAAATAAGTGGTTTGGTTTAAGTTGCTGTTTAAAAAAAGTAATGCCTTGAGAAGTTTTATTTCCATTCCTATTTTTTGTGCTAGGAAATCTAAGTCTTAGCCAGCTAAAATGTACTGACTATAAGCATCTTTACCGAACATGTTTCTTTACCAAACCTGATGGAGAAACAAAAACTGCTTTTTGTTTCCATCTCCATTAGTGGATGGAGAAACAAAAACTGTTTCTCCATCCACTAATATTTATGCCAGTTTCAAAGAAAAGAAAATGGGCTGCACTAAGAAGTTAACTTAAGATGGAAACAGTAAGAAGGGCTTCCAAGTAGTAGAAGGTGAAGATGTGATTTCAATTAATTTAGTTGGGACAATAAACACAGATAAAATCACAGTAAGTGGGAGACAGATAATCTCCATGGTCTGTTGCCCTAGCAGCTTTGTTACAATAGGTACTTAAGTTGAAATACTGTTTTTTAGACTAGTTCAGTTAATGACAGTTCTGAAAACAAACTAGGAGTAAGAGTTCAAAGAATCAAGACCTTTTCTCACAGATTTCTCAGACTTGAAAATAAATATAGTCCGCCTGACATGCACAGAAATGAACACTGTTATGCTTATGCTCCTAATTTGGCAAACCATTTGAGTATTTTCCTACATCTAAGGTGTTTGAACGCTACATTGAGGAACACATATCAGCTTGTGGATACCTTCAGTTAAAAGAATGATGCGTTCTAAGAACTGAGATTTCAAAGGAGCTTGAGTTGAAATCTCTGTTATCCTCCGCTTCCATATATCTTGTTGGCTTTGTACGGCAAGTTGGGATGTCAGAAAAGTTACCAGTAATAAACATTTTTCCTAACTTTACTGTGGAGCATGGGAGTACAGTTTCTGAGATTTTTCTGAGAATTTTAACCTAAAACATCTATTCTGTGGGGACCTAAGATACCATGTTGTACTTTGCTCTCTGCCTCTGACACGTTATTTTGGCACAGTAAGCATTTTATTTACTTCAGTGTTCTGTTAAGTGTTTCATGGCCTGACAACAGAATATCTGGTGGTTGATTCTGATCTAGGCTTCCATCATCTGGCTGTCTCTGGTTAGAGCGTGGTGGAACTGGTGACCAATGTGAAGGCCTATGTCCTTTTGTTACGCCTTTATATTTTTCCTTCCCTCTGCATGTGTTCTCTTTCTAATTTCCTAGGTTCCTTCTGTGTTTTCTTCAGGAAGCTTTTCTATTCACTGTGGATATTTAGCATTTTCCTTTTTTTCTCAGACTTCTGTTAAGATCAACAGATGCATCAAGGGGAAAATAAATATTTTTAGTGCTTCTTTTGCATTACTAAACTCTCCTTTTTTCATGTTTCTAATCCTTTGCTTTTGAGTCAATCTTCTTTTCTCTCTGTCCCATATTCCATCATCTAATCTTTGACTTCCCTACTTCTCCTGTTTCTTAATTTATCTTTCATTATTTGCATAGTAGGATCTGTGGTTTTTCTTCTTCCAAAATATGGAATTCTCTTTTCCTGGTTCATTGAAACCTGAAAAAGAATTGGGTTTATTTTTTATTTTTTAGGCTCGATAATCCTTCTCCACTCTAGAGGCATGAGGTGAAGCCTTGAACTTCTGAGAAAGGATATATAGTTGCTGGCATATGCTCACTCTGAGGAACAAGGACCTGCACTACAAGGGGGAAAAAAAAAAAAAAAAAGGAATGCAAAGTGAAGAATCCCAGAGGAGCTCCCTTGAGAATGGAAAACAACCCTTCCCTGATGTGAAAAACACATCATTTACACCATTTCTAACAGATCGGAATTGCTGTAAGGTAAGCCTCACTTACTGATAATGTACGTGGTTTGGTCTGTTTGTAACTGTGAATTTCAAAGCTGTGTACTGAAAGGGAATGGGAAGTTTTAAAGGTAGTGTCTCTGCTTAGGAAGGGTACTCTGACATAGATGGAGCTTGGCTTCAGTGTGATACGTCTTCCTGCTTTCCCTGCAAATCGAAGTACTTGGTCATTAACACAGCGAGTCACGGTAATGTGTTATGATCTGATCTGGCATCTATAAGGAAATAGAGTGTCTAGCCTTGGCTAATGCTCCTACAGGTCATTTGTCCTAGTGATAAAGAGAGTGCTTGCTCCCAGGAGAAAGGAAAGCCGCCCATTATGTCAGCTCACACCCTGGAAAAGGCTGCTGATTTCCGTGCATCTATTTGTGATGTGCTCTCTGAACGGGGTCAGTGTTATAGCTGGGAGGAGGGAGCAGTTTCAACGGTGAGTGAGTGCTCAGAGAAATGGTGTAACTGACTCTGTCAAAGATGAATATAAAATGTAGACAAGCTGGCTTGTTTTATATTCACTTTTTAAAAAAAAAATACATATATAATGATTTGGTTTTTGGATCATTGATTTATATGTCAGACAGATGAAAAGCAAAATTTCTATGATGCCTTTATCATTATTCTGACAAGGACTGCTTTTAAGTTAAAGACTGATAAAGAATGCCAACTTTTGACATTACTAGAACAGCCCTATCAGCTTTAATTTTCTTTTGTTTTCTTGTTGTCAAAGAAAGGCCATTAGAGATAAATTATGATCTCAAACTGTTTAATCTAGTGACGTGCATTTTTTTCCATAAATTGCCCTAGCCGGTTTATAAAGTATTATATAATCTCATGGAGAAGCAAGCTGCTGAAAGTAGAAATTGCCAGTATCGAACACCATCAGTCTTTAGTCCAGAGGTTCTCAAACCGCTGGAGGAGCATGGGTGAGTTGTCCGCAGCTGACCCGTTGTGTCATGTCTCACAGTTAAATGTACAAACCCATTTGTTCTGTTTGACTGTACTTTGGGGTGCACAGTTTTCTTAGCATGCTAGAGACTGCCAGAGTGTGCTCAATTCTAAGTCTGTTAGGAAGCACACGTGGCGGTGCACAGGCAGTGTTCAGGGTTGCTGAAAGTTTATTTTTTCCACTAAATTAGGGAGCTAGTGCTCTTGTCATTATAGATCAAAGTTAATTGACCTCATACCACTAACATCAGTATAGTTACAGCATAGAGTTTATGCAGAAAGCTGGAGAATTTAAAACTGGAAAGTTTCATTTTGACCAGTCTGTGTGCGTGCGCTGTGGTTTCACACTGTGGATGAGGAGTAGTTGTGCAGTTTAATTAGGTTTCAGGCTCAAGTTTGTTGCCTTGGACCACTCTCAGGCTCTAAACCATTGTGTTTTGAACCAGTCTTTCCTCTTCTCCCTCTTTTTTTCCTCTTTTTCTCTGTTTTTCTTCTTTCTACCAATCTACTAGTTTGATGAATGTTCAGCCACTGTGTTTTCTATAAAATGTAATTGACAGCTAATAACACTTTGCACCTCTTTAGCCTGGCATAGTTGATGTTTTCAAAGCCTTTATAAACATTAGCTGAACCAGACATCGCCCAATCAAGTAGGCCAGTATTATTCATGTATTTTGACAGGTAAACTAAACTAGAAAACAAAATCAGATAATTTCCTTGCGACCACAGGACTGTTTGTGCAAAAGACAGGATGAGAACATGTATCTTCTGACATCTGTTCCTATGCTCAACCATACAATGTTGAGTTTTTTTCCAAATATGTTTATGATTAAAGGGTTGTGATTAACGTTCTTTTAGGAATAGATAAAATGACCTCTTTATACTTGAAGTCTTCAAGTGTAATATCATCCTGAGTATGTTATAATAGGACTGACACAGAGAGTACACTAAAAAACCCTCCCTGAAGCTCAGCTGGATATTAGCACAGATATATATGGCAATATGTGAAGTGAAAGAGAGAAACAAAAAATTGGAGAGAGAGATGAGAAAATGCTGATAAATTCAGCAGAAAATATAGAGAATGACAGAAAAAAAGAAGGAAAAAAATATGGGAAGAAAGAGGGGTCAGGCTGGATTTATTCATACCCAGGACTAGATTGTATATTTTAGATATTATGCCCAGGATGTATTAATTAGACATTATTTAGTAAAATAAACATTTAGAACCTAGAATCACACAGGTTTGGAATCGAAATAAAAATCCTGTTTCCAGCTACATTATGTAAAGACTCTGCTGTCAGTCTTGTCTGTTTTTAATGCATAATGGCAAGTGAATAGAACTGTTCTGTATGTTTCACTAACGTGACGTGATGATGCTATATATCAGTGTGTATCGTACCATACTGTATCACATATCTGTGTCTTATCGGTGAACAGAAAACATTGGGAGAGAAACTCTTAATGTACCAATGAATGCTAGCATCTCTGTAGAAGGGCAGAGCCCCAAAATAACAATGCCATGCAGAGGGTTATTGTAAATTAAATCACCTTTTTTTTCCTTGTAGTGGATGTGTTTGCAGTATCCTCTTTCAAGACTTTGGTATCACAGCGTAACTGTTAGTGTTTAGTCACTTTCTGCACCAGTGATTCCATCTGCTGGGGTTTCGATTGATTTTTCACATCTCGGCGTAAGAAGGCCCAGACTGTGCCCTATTGCCTGTGAGTGTGTGGTGGCACCAGCAGTAGGGGATGTCAAGGCCAATGCTTTTAGGACAAGAACAATGATCATGGAAAGACCACAGAGAGCTTTAAGGTTTCATGGAACTGCAGCCATTTTCTTATCTAAGCTGTTCAAAACGTGGATTTCAAATGACAAGAGGCTTTGACCTGTAGGATCTTGCTTTCTTATTAATGTTAAAAAAAAAAGTGTGTTACTGTTCCTTAGTTTGAAGCAACATTTATTTTCTTTTATATTTTTATTTAATCCTCAACTCTCTAAGCATAAAATTAATTGATACCGTTTTCCTAATCCTGTTAAAAGATACTCCTGAGAATTATCTCTCTCCTGGGAAGAGCAGAATGTTGGGGATAGATGTGGGAGCAAGAAGATTGATGCTGTGTTGGCTGAGATTTTACCTTCATAATGTATTGTGCCACCAGGCAGTATATTTATATTAACTGTATATAATTTCTGTCAGGGCACTTAAAACTTCTGAACAGACTGAGAAGAATAATAGATCCTCCCTGGGCCCTTGCTGCTCTCCTTTGTACTTCTCCAATCTTACAGGTTCCTAAGGGAAATGGGAATTGACAGAGGCTTGTGGGACTGTAATGGCAAAATAGATATGTAGAGTGGCATCATCACAGAGTAGGAAGGCCCGTTGCAAGGACTTGGCAGGTGACTTTTGGGGTTTCCCCTAATGGTAGATGTAATTCCTATGCTGCACATGTGATGAAGTACAATGTTTGTAAACATTCTTTACTTTTATATGGTGTTCCTATAAAATCAACCCTCATTTCTGTTTAGTTCATTTGAAGATCATGAAAACCTGGCTTGGCCTATGAGGAAGGTGGATTTGGGGCTTTTGACCTGAATCTTGACAAATCAGGGTGTGATGCTGTTGTGAAGGTATGACAGTGTTTGGCCTCTGTGGTGGATGTAGGAATTATGTTTCTTCAAAGAAGGGACTCCAGTTAATACACAGGAAAGAGCTTCCTATGTTGAGGGCAGAAGTGGCTGGTAAAATGAGCTCTAAATGAAGAAGCTGTGGAAGTAGGCTAGTAAAACATCTTAACTAATTAAGCCTCTAACAGACAGTGAAAGGGAAAGAGGCCTAGTTGCATGAGGATGAAATGAAGAAAGAAGTGATAATCAACAATGGCACATGACAGGATACACCAAGTACACTGGCTGCATCACTTGAACTGGCTGTTCCTCCTACTGCTGGAAGCCTGAACAGCAGGATGAAGGAATTAAAACTCCTGATACTGGATAGAGAACCAAATCTTGTCATAGTGATAGCCATGACATACTCTGGGTTAAAGAATTGAAAGGATAAACTGATAAGAAAAGTGAGAAATACATACATAGGCAGCAAGAGAGCATTGTTTGTTAGCGAAATAAAAAATGGGACCACTGGGAAGAGGGATGTTGACTAATATCCAAGGTTCAGAACTGGATAATGATATCCAATTCTGTGAGGCTGGGGGGCAGGAAGTAGTAGTGGAATTTATGAGATCAGGGGAGACTTCAAATTTCCCAGACTAAGACACAATAAAATGTTTAATGAAAAACCAAACATCTGAATACTGTAACTTTTTTTCCCAAGTTTATTTCCAATAAAGTCAGGTCTTGCATATTCTTGGAAATGAATGAAGGTAATTTTTTTTTTTTTTTTTTTTTAACCAAACAATCAGTGAGCCAGCAAAAAATAATGATGTGTTATGCTTAGTTTCACTGAACAGCAAGATCTAAAGGGGCTGGATGTAAAAAATAAACTTAGAGCAAATTAAATTTTTGCCAATTCTCTTTTTGAGAAAAGTAAAAGATAATCCTGTACTTCTTGGGCTTTAGAAAGGCAAGCTGAGGATCTTCAGCGAGTACTGGGAAGCTTGCATATTTGAAGCGGGGGTGGGGGGGGAAGGGGTGTGTGTGTGCAGGAGGAAGGCTGATGGGTAGACTTAGTTGTTGACTGTTAGTAGCATTCCACCACTGCTAAAATTCCTGATTGCTGTTTCCAGGAGAGAATTTTAAGACTGAAATACCCTGGTTTACATGCATACATACCACTTGGCGCACTCTGTCGGCGTGCCACAGTACCGTTTCTCCCACCAAGGACTGGGCAGCAAGAGACACTCAGTCTAAAGTCAGTCTTTAAGTTTCACTGGAGTCAATGTAAAATTGTCTGAGCAGAGCCTGGGCACGCCGCATAACAGACTTTGCCAGTGAAAGTACTCATTTAAAATTTCAGTCTTTATTTTATGCTATAATATTCAATTGAGATACTGTAATTCTAGTTGAGGGAAAACAGTAAAGTTAATAGGCTGCTGGCTTTGATAAAAAAGGAGCAGAAAGAGACATTTACACTATTTATATTACATATTATTTCTATAACATCGTACAACAATATCTTCATGTTTGCCTTATACGCTCTGCTGGGTGTATACCTCAGGTTTACAGCACTGACTGTAAATGTAGCTCTCTGGCTTCTGTGATACAAGTGCAGTTTATTCTGCACTGGTTCTTTTGTCTGTAATGTAGCTTTGGTTGCTCATCTAAAAGGAATAGTGGATTAAAGTGAGCTGAAACTGTAGAATGTGCTTTGTAAACAGTAGTATTTCAGCAATACTGCTTATAATGTTATTTTTAAGAGATAGGGTTTGTTTTTTTGTTTTTCTTTGTTTCTTTTTTTTACTCCTTTTTTTTTTTTACACAAATGATGAGCTTTTGAAATGATCATGCAAATATCATAGATATTCCAGCACGTCTGCAGTTGTTCAGCCCTTCCTTAGCTCCTGTTCCTCTGAGATTCATATAAAATTTGACTGATTCCCTCCCCCCTCCCTTATTTTCTACCTTTAAATATTATAAATCAAACAGTCAACACATCCAAAACATACCAGTTCTTTGAATCCTTCTGGAAGGCTCCCTACTGTGCTCTCTGAATTTTTAAGCTTTTCAGCATCTCCTATTACAAGTATGTATTTTTTCCAATGGACATGTGTGACGCACAGTCTGTCAGATTTTTCCTGACTGTCACTCAGGAAGAAATTCAGCATTGCTATGTCAACTTATTTGTGATCACTGGAAGTGATCAGGTCGTTCTCAGCTCATCCTGTAACCATACTAGTGGCATTGGAAGAATAAATGCAAATTACGGTAGCCCCGTGGTTAACCTCTCCCCACGCCAGCTTTGCTTGCAGGCTGGAGGCACCGGGGCAGCACGTTTTTGTGTCAGTCTTGCTCTGTGTGCTCCCTCTAGTGATCCAACCACGCAAAACATGTCCCTCTGAGGGGGCAGAGCTGGAATTTCCCAGGTGGCTCACAAAACGTTTAATGAAGTGTGTAGCACAACCATTTCATTACAACATATTGTGTACTTTTGCCTTTAATAACTGCATTCTTCATCCAAGAAGTCTCTGTAGCTTTCCAAAATGAATTACAGTGGTATTATTTTTCTCAGAGTATATTTTTCCATGACAAGAATAGCACTTTCCTAAACTATTGTATTTATTAGCAACGTGTTACCCTCTGACACTACTGTCATTTTCATCAGCCTTGACAAAGTGAGTATCATTTAAAATCTCTTTAAAAATTATTAAACCAGTTTTATTTTATTGGTTTCTTTTTTTTTTTTTAAACTGTGCATGAAGCAAAAAGAGTCTAAAAAATTTGAATTTTTATTCTGATTTGATGGTAGTCAAAAAAACAGACTAGCCTGAGGGTGAAATCATGGTGGGACAGATGAATTGTACTGTCCTGATGAAGAACAGGCTGACTTAGGAGGTGTTCTCCATCTCCAAGCCGAAGTATGACGCTCAGTGCTATTCCTAGGTGGGTAATGCTTCCGTTCAGAGGCAGAGAGTCTGTAGAAATAGAGCCCACATGCAGTTTTCTTGCCTCTTTGTTCCTTCTTTGCTTCTGCACATGCCTGTTTATTGCATTTTCTCTGTCCACTGAGGGTGTGAAGATACCAAGATTGTATAACAATATAGATAGAGCAGAAGATCTTGTACTTACCTTCTACATGACAGGTGAATTTTACCTTATTAGAGGGACCTAATGAAAGCATGAGGGAATTTATTCCTTCAAAATAAAATAAAAAAACCCAACATAATTTAAACATTGACTCCCGGTGCCCTATAGTACCTCTGCTTAAATAATCATTCTTAATTTATTAAACAAGCTTTTGACAACAACATAGGTACTGGTCGACAGAGCTGTGAATTAGTTACCACTGGGACGTCTTTGCTAAGATGAGGAATTAAGAAGGAAAGAGTTTTAACTGCCTTTTGATCCAGAAGTCATCCTTCTGACATGTGGTCTTACATCTCTGGAGAAACCAAGCGTGACCTAGTTGCTGTGGACAGGGATAGGATGCCAGACTTCTTCCAAAGAGGTCCTTTCGGCATGGATATTCAATCAGCTGTAATAACTGTCATTATGAAAAGCTTCATCTATTGTGTAACTCAAAGGATTTAAAACAGTTGTGATTCAAATAATTTAATTTCCTATATATTTGCATAGAACTATTAGAAAAAAATATTTTTTAAAAAACCAAACCTGTGGCTTTATTTCCCATATCAGAATTCTGTCCTTGGAGTATCACGGAATTGGGTTTCATGTCCAGTTCTTGACAGATATTTGAAAGGGGAACTTCTGTTGTAAGCGCAACAGCAGCTGCAGCTTGGCTTCCCTTGTTTATACGGTGAATGTCATCCTATTCATTACAGCCAAATTCTGCCCTTTTTGGACAAATTTAGCTTCCCATGAACTTCAGCAAATGCTGAGACTGCGTGCAGCAGCCCCCAGTCATATATCAGTGTCAATGTTTTAATAAGTCTTTGTTTATTCACAAAGTGCAGTGTACAAACAGCATCCAATTCTTCTGGTGCCAGTTGAGTATTTCTCAAATTGCTGGATACAGGACTGGGCCCTTAGTTTGCCAGCAGCCAGGGCGTTTAGCGAACCTATGCCTTGGACAGCAGATTGGATAGCTGCTCCAAGGAGTTTTGCTTGATGTACATAGATTCTCTGACGTTTCAGTGGAAGCTGAATTTGTGAGAATGCAAAGCCAATGCTCCCACGTATTTTATGTATGATAAACACAAGGTTCTGTTTTAATGTAAGAGTAACCTGCCTCCACCCCTTCCTTGAAACCAGCAAAGAATAACACAACAGAGGGGTTGATCTTAAGAGCTACATCAGTCAAATGCTGCTCCAGAGCAAGGGAGCAGCTCAAATACAATTTTAGCACCTCAGCCTTTCAGAACTCAGTTGGATGTAATGTCTACATCAAGGAACTGACAGAATGAAGCTAACTGGTGTGAAAAAAACCCACTCCTTCTGAAGAAGCTTCTAAATACCAGTTGTCTAAATCTATTGATAAGCAGGGATGCATTATTAATGAAGCCTGCAGCCTGCCTAGTGCTGCTCAGATGGTTCAAGCATTTAGTAGGAAATATTTCTGTGAAGTGCTGCACAGAATAATGACAGTGTCTGTCTTAAATCGAACAAATGACTGTAGCAAGCTCTGGGGAGGCTCAGAGCAAGCAGATGCTTTCCAAGTGAAAGGCAGTGGGGTACCACCTGCTGTAGGCAGGCAGGCAGGAGCAGTCCACTAAATATTGACTTGTTAATAATTCAAGACAACAGGAACCCCTAGCTCTTCAAGCATGGCACTGCCCCTTCATCATGTGGCTTTTCATCACCCTAATGAGCTACTTGAAGAATCAGACACTGAAATGTCTTGCAGATACTCCCCAAAGACGAGGACTCATGCTGCTGTAATTCTGAATAAGTTGTTGGCGGTACACAAAATCAAGAGAATTTTAAAAATGGCTTTAGCTAACTATTGCTGTTTGTTACACATTGCTGTGTAGTGACTCAGTCTGCAGCTTGTACAGCTCTGGGGGCAGAATGCCTGCTTTTATGACATTCCTCTGGCTAAAAATAATTGTCATTCCAGTTTTACAGGCCCATTGATAGTTTTATTCCTCAATTCTCAATTAATAAGTTCTAAAAAGGAGCTTTATTTTGTGATTAGTTTGTGTGTAGGACCCTCCCCAATTCCTACCTTCATCATGGATGTCAAATCATCATTTGCAAATCAATACTCTTCAACTGAAATACTTGGAATTGAATAGCCCATTTACAATGAACAACCCTTCAAAAGTTAGCGAAGCTTCTTTGCAGACTTATTGACTTCATAGTTTACCATCAACAACAGCAGTTTGCCCTGCTTGAACACTGCAGCTTTGTGATTAAACAGGAGCTCCTGTATTAGTTGTGTATATCCTGGTGATTGTTGCTGTTGCTTCTCTTTCAAGACGCAACCTTAACAGAACCTCCCCATTCATTCCCCATTTTTTGATTTAAGATATTTTTCTTCCCCAAATATGTAATTTCTCATTAATTTTTGAATGATAAAGTGATACTGTAGCGAGATGCAGTGAGGCAGTCGGTTCCGGGAGGTTGGGCGCAGAGTCAAAGAGACGTCCTCACAGAGGTAATGCTCAATGCTCTAACTTTATTCCGGCATCTGGGTATTTATCGAGTTACAACGTATCACGCGCCATCAGCCTCTAAATGATTGGTTACAGTGCTTTGTCCACGCGCATCAGCCTCTAAATGATTGGCTACATTACCCTGCCCACGCGCCCTATCCCTACTCCCTATTGGCTACAGAGCTCCAAACGCTCGACAACACTCCTCCCCCTGGCAGTTTAGGCATCCCGCCCTGCAGCCCTTTTCTTTGTTTACTTGATCTCTCTTTCTTTCCTTCACATGCTCAAGGGCGTATCGTCCTTCACATAGCCTGGGTTGTGCATGCAGGCCTGCATTAGCACTCCATGACCATGGCCACCTAAAAATTCCTCTACATGATACTATGAGATGTTTCTGGTTTGCATGATATTCCCAGCTATAAAAGTTATCACTCAGCTACCTGACTTCTTTGCAAACTTCCCAGGATATTGTGTTGCACGTAATCAAGCTGACTAGGCTTCAGTCTGTTCACAGTCTTAATAATTCCATATAGAATTTAGTAGGCTGTTCATAAAGCAAGTGATTATCTATACTGAGGAACTTAAAATGACAGCAAATTCATTAATGTTGCTATGAAGACAGTGATTCCTCCATACCACTGTAAGTGTCTTGTGACTTTCCAGCACCGAGCACAAAGCTATATTTAAAAGACTCATGAGCATGTGTGACTTTCTCTGCTGCGCCACTGAGCTTCTGCTGACAGCCTTCCAAGTTTTCAGTCATCTGTATGCTGTGATAGTCTTTGCATTTGTGAGGGCTTGGGAAATGACTTGGGCTCCCTTACTGACCTAATTGAAGTTGCCTCTATGCCTCCACCGGCTTTGTTTTTTTACTGGTGTTAGAACATCTTAGAGAACTATACTGTTCATTCAGTGGGGACCGGTCCTTATCAGCTGGAAGTGATGTGCCTGAAAACCCTTTGTAAAGAAACCCCTGGAATTTAAACTGCAAACTATAGTCTTTTCCTAGGTATTGTTTCTTTTTACTCGAGAAGGTCAGTAGGAAAGAAAATATCTTCTAATTTCTCTGTAGGATGGGAATATGTGGTGTTTATTTCAAGAAAAACTGACAGCTATTTAGGAAGGTAGTCTTGAATTCATTTTGCTTTCCTTTGCCTAGGACAATATTGTATATTGTGTGTGAGAAGAGTGTTGATAAGGCTGATGGTTTTAAGTTGTTGCTAAGGAGTTTTTGTATGAAGTCAAGGACTTTTTCAGCTTCTGATACTGCACCTATGTTCCCAGCTTTTTTGCTACAAGAAGCTGGGAGGGGACACAGCCAGGACAGCTGACCCAAGCTGACCAAAGGGCTATTTCCTTCCATAAAACATCACGCTCAGTATATAAGTAGGGGGGGAGGTCAGGGGGTTACATTGGTTGGTTGGCTTTCGTGGTCACTCTCTCATTCATGGGGCTCACTATGACTTCGGTGTGATCTCACTCAGGCTCTGGCTCTCACTACCTGGGACCTGGCTGGGCATTGGTCAACAGGTGGTGAGCAGTTTTATAGTTTATTTTATTTTCATTATGTATTAGTAGTAGTAGTGATAGTATTATTTTCCTTACATCAGTAGTAATATTAGTATTATTGGTATTAGTATTATTAGTATCACTATTTTATTAATTTACATTCAATTATTAACTTGTTCTTATATCAGCCCACGAGTCTCCTTATCTTTTCCTCTGATTCTCCTACTCCACTGGAGGAGGAGGGGGGGAAGTGGGCGAGTGGCTGTGTGGTTCTTGATTGCTGGCTGCGATTAAACCATGACATCTGAAGTTGTCCTTTCATAAGCTTTCCAAACTGTTAAGGAACAGACTTACATTCCATACAAGTACGCTTTCATACAAATTAGTTTTGGGATAAACTTGAAATGCCAGAGCATTGGCCTGCCACAGTGTCCTTGGTGATTCTTTCTCCATTTTGTCTAGTGGGGATTGCTGGTACTTTATCATGGTTTAGGTCCAGCCAGACACGCACGTGCATTTGTATTACATTCAGTAAAAGCTTATAAAACTTGTAGATACTGGTGGATGATAATGCTTTTGTATTTGCTTGCCTGTTCATTTCTCATGTAGAATATGAAGGTCTGATTCAAATCTTTTGGAGGTGGCCACAAGTGGTTATATTTTGCAATTTTTAAATTATTTATTTTATATTTGAGGAAGCCAAGGAATTAAAAGCCAAGATCAGGGCTGAGACTACAACAGAATACAAATAGGCAGCAGCAGGTCACAGACCTGCGTAAGACAGCAAGCTGAGGCTAGTTGGTAGCTTTCCCAATAGCTCATTTTCTTCGCAGAAACAGCTCCTGCCTTCCTGTTCTTACTGTTCCTCAAATTTGAGCCAACAGATAGGAATCATAGCCCAGCAGTAGGCTGCAATATACCTATTTGTTGTCCCACCCTCTTTCTCCCATCCTGGCAAGAAGGAAAGTTGTGTTTGTCACATGGATAAGTATAGGTGAGGAGCTGTATGGTCTCTCACAAACTCATCACTAACAGCATTCGTGATTGCCACAGCCGGATATGTGGGCAACGTGAATGGACATCTGGTTTGTATAATGTAAAACTTGTGTTTCTGTGAGCTAATGAGAAGATAAGGTGAACCACCCAGCACCTGCAAATAGCTGTCTGAACATGTCCTACCTTTGCAGACAAGACAGCAAGCAAAACTGGCTAAGAAGATTTCAAGTCAGAGACTGAAAATTTGGTCCCCAATTTAATTTTCAAATAGACGTTACTTTCAAAGTATATGACTACAAAGTGGCAACTACATGTTCTTCTTGCCTACAATGATATTACTAAACATTGATCACTTTTCTGCTTTCTAAATTAAATGGTGGAATAAACAGCAATCTCTTTTTCTCAAAATATTGCTACGTGTTGTCAGATCCTGAGGTGTCAACAGAATATGTGACACTGATGAGGACTTATATGCATACGGTTTGCATGTTTCAATGTGCTTCACTAGTAGGAGCAATAAATTGCCCAATTCCTCACCAACACTGCCAGGTAGACAGGATTTAAGGAGGAGAACATAATAGTGTTATTCAAGAGTGCCTTTGATCATGGGAAGCTTAAGCTTTTGAAATATCTTGCAACTGGCTAGCTTAGAATGAAATTTTTAAAGGCTGCAAGGATCTTAAAGCCTTCAAAGGTGTGCTTTCTGTCAAAAATCACTGGGATGGCTCTGCTATGCGAGGCTTTGCTAACAGAAAAAATACTTGTATGTCAACATTAGCATCTCTGAATGCCGGAAGTTCTGTCAGTAAATTAGTTTTAAATGCCCACTGAGCTCTGTAGGCATTGCCCTACTAGACCTGCCAGGGCCCCATCAGTGCAGCTTATCTACTACTTGTTGAGGTAGATACTACAAGGGGCTGGGAGTAAGCGCCGTTGACAGAGAGGACTCCCTCCACCATGGGGTAGCTGGTCGGAATCAGGAATTGCATAGCCAGGAGTAGCAGGGACATCATTAAGGCTGAAATAAGCATTTTTAAAAATGTTTCACTGTGGTTTTAACCAAACAGAAAGTAAGGCCCTCATTTTCCAATAACTGCAATATGATTGGAAATAAGACTCCAAAAATCTCATCTCCCTCAAAACATCAGAGGAACCCCAACATGCTTCTCGCAGTGCTGAAAGGGAACAGGAGAGAGTATGCCTTTTTATTAATTCAGACATTTTCTGTGATTAAAATTGTAACTGGTTTTCCTCTGTAAAACCTATTTTGCTTCATCTGCAGTTACTCATGTGAGTGCTTCTTTGACAATAAGGGAAAAAATGGGAGGAATTCTGCATTGTGGTAGCGCATGAGATTACATCTCCTCAGGAGACACTTGCACTCTATTGCAGACTACATCTATCACTCCATTTTAAAAGTCTCTTTTCTGCCCTTCCTCATATCCCCACTAATTTTATTTTTTTCCCCTCTGAAGCGAGAACAGGGCTATAGAATGCAATAGGTCAGGAACGCATCTATTCACTACCACCTCTCAGGCTGATCTCATTTTTCTTTAATTGTATATCTCGACCCTCCGACTGCAAAGCCAAAAATATCCTCAGAACTTAGGCTGTTAGGCATGCCAGTGCTTGTGCTGATCTTGGAAGTAGGGTGACTAATAGGTTTGGGGTTTTTTAACTGGAAAAGGAACCAGCTGCAGTCAGGACAGCTGGAAGAACCATTCGCCCTGTTGATGTTGCCCATCTCCTTGTAGTCCTAGAGCTGACTTGTTCTAAGGCCTTGGGCATGTCACTCTCTCTCCGACTTCCAGATGTAGGGTCTCAAGTTATTTTCATGAAATGAATTATATAAGCTTAAATGCACACTAAGATGAGAGTCTGATTTGCAGACTGCAAAGAACTGAATCACTAAGTGTGCTACACCAGGCTGCTGTAAGAGATCATTAGGAGGATGTTCTGCAAGGATGCTGTGGAAGGAACTAAATACTCTTGTTTCATGATCAGGGCTTATTATACCTTATAGACAAAAGTGCAGTACGTTACATCTGCATCTACACCAACCACTCACACTTAGTATCTGTCAGAATGCTTTTCTTTTTCTATATGATATATTATTTTAGTTTGCATGTGGGAATTTTAAAATGTCTGTTTTCTAACCAGGAAAGATATAATCTTGTCTGTTGATAAAGCAGTGTAACGACATGGTACAGCATCCTGTGGAATGTGAGATAGTGGTGTTGCTCAGCACAGAGTGGTCCAGACCCCAGGGATATTGTTTTAACAACTGCCTCTTCCACACTAACTTCACTTAAGGCAAGAATGTCTTTCTATTGAAGCTTTTCCCAGTACCCATTTTTGGTGGGAGCTCCTCAGACTTGGCAGGGTGAAACAGCTAAACAACTTCTAAAGTACAGTGCCTGGATTTTAGCTTGGCGAGTCTTCCAAACGTCTGATCTGTTACATACGCACACTGCTCTTGGGTTTTTGTTCCTTTCTTTTTTGTTTTCTTTAATATTAGAGAGACAAATACTGAAATTTTGTCCCAATTATTTGGACTAGCCAGATCTGGGCTATTGAGAGAATAAGAATGTCAGATGCAATTCTGTCACCACAAGATATGAGTAACTGGATATGACTTTAGTAGACACTGCCTATATCATGGGCAGGAAAATAACATACAGAATTTCTGACCAGTGCAGATAAAACCATGTAGATGGACAGATGTGGTCCCAATTAAGTTACAATATTTATGTTCAAATTCACTTTTTTTTTTTTCCTATATTTGTAAGTGCTTCTGGCTCCCTCTTTATTCAGATAACTTACCCAGCTTCATTTTGCTTACATGGACCAAAACTCTTGGTATCTAGATGTTCTTTGTGAGAACCTTCACAGGATTGAGGGTCTAGCTTTGGGCAGCTTTGCAAGACTGTAAAATGAGGCAAACATGCAGGGCACTACTGAACCCACAAAGCGACAGACCTTCAGAGTCTTTTTATATGCAGGCTAGAAGGCATATGAGGCAAGGCTGGCAGGAAAAAGTAGTATCTTCTATAAGGTCTCCAGTACATTTTGAAAATACAGAGAAGCTTTCAGGTGCACGGACCTCTTCCTCAAACTTCATTTACTTCCATAATGCACTGTAACAAGGCAGATCCATCACCCACTCTAGTGAGGGCTGGAGCCCTGAGAGCTATTGGCTAGAGGGAAGACCCTCTTTAGTGAGGCCACCTTGAATAAAACAAAGAGGAGGAAAGAGAATGGATGGGGCAGTTCACCATGCAAAAGGAAAATGAAGCTCTGTACTGGGAAAGATGTTATAAGCTGGGACATGTGCTTTATTAAAAATCCTTTTTTTCAATTTTAAAAATCCTAGGAGATGTCTCTTGATAGTGACTATGTAGTTTAGTGGAGTTGGTTAGATATTCTATCATCTCATAACCACTTTATGTTTTGAGCTGGGAAACTGTTTCCTGTTCCAAATAAAGTAGTGTTATCTTTTTCAATTATTAGCAAATCAAGTGCCTTACCATCACCTTCTCTCTCTGACTCTCAAACAGGGTATTTGTTACAAGCTATGGTAAAATGTAGACGAAAACTTGCTGGCTTATAAAACCACTTGAAGTACTTATTTCATGGTACAAGAGGGAAAATATGCTGCTTATAAACTCATACCACTTTTGATATATTAGACCTGAGATCACATTTTGTTTATTCTTGTTCCTTTTTTCTTTTTCCTGTACAAATTTTACTCAGTACTGTCACTTTATTGCAACTTTCAGAAGTGACTGGAAGCTTCTTTCATTGAACTGTTCTTTCTAAATGGTCTATTTTTAATGCTATCCTTCCTTTATTAGCAATTTTAGGTATTCAACACTACTTTAATGATGTGTTGAGGAGAAAAGTTTTAACAGAAAAGGCAATTGGTCAGTGAGAACACAGCCATGGTATTTAACCTGGTTCCATGTTCCATTAGAAAATATTTTTACCAGAAAAAAGACTCTTAGTGTTTTTTTCCCATCTTCCTTTTATAGAACTAGTGCATTTTTAAGTATATCTTAAATAAGTTTGTAGTTTTTGGCATCTTAAGGTGCCAGAGCAGAGAAATGAACCATAAATGAGAAACATCAAAAGTAACTTAGAGAGAAATTTTTTTTAATATTAAAGCGATGAATCACAGGCCAAATTAACAAGTGAAGGAATCCGCCTATAATGAAATCTTTTTTTCTAACATAACACTTCATTATAAAGGGAGTTTTTCTATAATAGTAGCAAGTGTAATTACATTTTTATATATAATTAGGACATTATTATCATTTCACCATATCAAAGTTCATTATAAGACATCTCCAATGCATTTTTCATAGAGCAAAAATAAAAAGAGAACAGGGGTCCTTCAATTAGACTAGTATAAGGACATCCACAGAGACTGAAGGAAGCTGATCAAACAGCTTAGCCCAAAAGGGACCAGGTAGGAACTCACTGCTTCTCTGGCACAGGGAAGTTGCGTTTTTACATATCCTACTTGGCATTAATTATACTTCTCACCCTGCTCATATTCCTCTACATTGTTTGGGAGACAAAAATGCTTTTAAAGCTGTAATCTACAAGACCAGAATATGGAAGATATGAAATCTCTGTATTCTATGTATCTGAGACATGAGAGCTCCTCTGCCTTCTCATGCATGTTGCTGTTATGCTCAGGAAGATACACCTGTGTTACTAGGGCATGCAGATGGAATCCTGTAAGGTGATCCATTTTCTGGCTTAATTTAAAAGTGTTTGGGTTTTAAAAGTGTTTTAAAAACAATTTGACCCTCTCCTCTTTCAAAATCCCTTTCTTCCTGAGTAGGGTGAGGATTAAGGAACTACTGAGAATTGATATCAGAACAGTCATATGTCATCTTGATTATCAGTTTTGTATATTCCTTGAACGTTAATAAAACTGTGCATAGTCTGTTTACAGCCCACTTACCTTCCTACTCCTGAAAGGGGTTCATTATTTGATGCACCCATACATGTAACTCCCTGCACGCTTTTCTATGTCTCAGAAAAGATTTGTCCTCTTCCTCTTATGAAATGCATGTAGAAGCTCTCTGGCAGAGCCATAGGGCAGACAGGACTCACTCTGGACTAGTGCTAGGCTGAGTGTATTGCATCCTGTCTGCTGGTTTAGAAGCAGGAGATAGGTAGGCTAAATCGCAAACACTGTAGGAAACTGAGTATTTCTAGTGCCATTTAAAAAACTGCAGTCACTTGTGAAGTTGGGAATAGACCATGATGAGACCCTGAAAATGTGGCTTTGGACACTGCACCTGTGTACATATTGTGGGATTTGGAAAGGGAACCACCACGTGATGTTGGGCTGTGGTGTCTGGTGTTTGTCAGTGTAGGTGTGTTCCCTCTCTTCTCCAAGGATGCTCTAATGCATACATAGTGCTCACTAGCACGGGACATCAGCCAGGAGAAACAGATTATGGAATGCAGAATTTCTTCAAAAGACTGCAGGTAGAACAGTCCTTTCATCAGAGAGGTACCTAACTCGCGTTCTTGCCTCCTCTCCAGCTTGCTGATTAGGTCCGGTTAGTGGGAATTGCCTCCTTCAAGGAAGTTCAGAATAACAGAACAGAGGCTTTGCACAGAAGAAACACACATCAAAAAAGGGAGCTGCTTCCTCATGCTCTCTTCCAGGCTGCTTCTATGCTAGGAAAAAAATCAAGCCTAGACTGAAAGTATTCTAAGGATACCATTTCTAGAAAACAACCAATGATACACCCAATCAAATATCACCTCTTTGTTTTAAGACTGCATTCCTGGCTGATAGGAGCGGGTTTTTGTTAGAATAGATTGTGGCTACACAAATGACCTCTTCTGCCAAAGCAGCACCTGCTTTAGTCGAAACTTGCATCTCACCACACTGCTCCCTGTCATGCCTGTGCTGGCAGAAGCAGGCCGGTTCAGGGATGAGGCAAGAAGGAAAATGTGTGGAAGCCCCACCTGCCCAGGACAGAAAAATGTCTTGCTATGACTTTGTTCTAGAGATGTTCCATATTCTGAAGATAATGCCTGGCTATTTAAGAACTGTGGTGACCCCGAGTCTCACTGGCCTTACTGGCCTTCAGTGACTGACAGAAGGCAGCTGACTGATTGCCTACTCAAATGGGAGTGTGCAGAGAGTTGACTCTAGTGATGGGCATTTTATTTATCATTTATTTTAAATGATACCTCTGCTCGTGAAGCAGTAAGTTTCAGTCCAGCATTTTGGAGTTCCCTTCCCATTCTGTGATCTGCAGGCTGTTGTAACACCTCACTGTGCTCTGTATTGTGAGGATTTGCCACATTTTACCTAGAAATATTACAAGAATGTATTACTCCTTGCTGTCTACTGCCACGTAGAACAGCATTGACTTGGAATAAGATTGGCTTTCAGAATGGTGTAAATGTTTTTTTTGTGGCCACCATGTGTCAGGGTGTAAAGCATCACCTGAGTGGTACGTGTCCAGCTCAGGGTGTTTCCTCACACTGCACAGGCAGAGGTTGGATGTGGAACACCAAAATGCACTGCCAACAGACCTGACCACCCTTCTGCCCACCTACAGCAAACTGACAGGCAAAGGCATCAGTCCCACAGGGCTGAGAACAGGCTCTTTCCTTTTCTGGAGGAATAGTATGACACAGGTGTAACATGGCTACATTAAATCAGATGGCTGTTCTTATGTTTCACCTGTTCACTTCTGCTTTCTTTTCCTTCCTAGCAACTTGCACTTATTATTTGCATTTACCTTGGGATCATCTCCTCTTTGCTTGTTTTCCACTCCTCATTTCCTCTGGAGTTCAAGCCCTTTATATAACAACTTATAGCCATCTGTGTTATCCTCCCTGACTTTGCCAGATATCACCAGGATTTTTGTCCTGTCAGGACAAAAGTTAAACTACAGTTCAGTTGTTATAAAATGGGGTAGTATTTGTTAGGGATCTGCCAAATCTTCTATAGGACACAAGCGTTGCTAGAAGATTTAAAACAGAAAACTACGACCGGAGGTAAAATTTCTAATCTCAGTTCCATTACAAATACCACAGGCACAGGAGTTTCATTACAAATAATTGCTTTTATTTTAATGATTTACACATTGCTGAAGTGAAAGAGAGAGAGCAACAGCATTCATGAGGTGTATGTTATGTCTTATACCTTCACAGAGGCAGATTCTGCTCAGCTCTAATCCTTATGAAATCACTGGGCCCTGCTGGAACAGTTGGGCTTTGCCCCAGCTTTACTGGGATCTGGGAGACACATAAATCATAGAAAGGAGAAGAGACCAAGGTAGCAAGGATAGAATAGACTAGAGTATTTCAGTTGGAAGGGACCTACAGCAATCACCCAGTCTAACTGCCTGGCCACTTCAGGTTTGTTGTTAAGGGCATTGTCCAAATGCCTGTTACACACTGACAGTCCTGGGGCATCAACCACTTCTCTAGGAAGCCTGTTCCAGTGTTTGACCACCCTCTCGGTAAAGAAAGGCTTCCTCATGTGCAGTCTAAACCTCCTGTGGCAGAGCTTTAAACCATTCCCATGCCTCCTATTGCTGGATACCAGGCAGAAGAGATTTACCAAATCAGCAAAGACAGAAAAGACTTACTTACCAAGTCAGAAAAGGCAAAACATGAAAATATTACCTGCTATGTAGTTCTATGTGAGTGAGGTTTGGATGACTTAGGAAATAAAACAACCCTCAAGTTGGTTTTGAGGGTTGTTTTGAAATAAAACAACCCTCATACTGTATTTACTCAGGGACTTCTTTTAACTGCTCAAAAAAAGTAAAGCATGTCACTTCATCTTTGCAGTACAAACCAGGTGAATAACCATTTTTAACGTATCATTGCATATGCAGAGTCAGAAGTTATGCAGATTTCAAATTTTATTAATTGCAAGAACCTTCATTATTTTGCTGCACTCACAACCAGGAAAAAATAGTGGTGGAAAACTCCCAAGGTTCCTAAATTCCCACTGTGCCTTCTCTCCACAGCACTCTTCACCTTGCAGAGCAACTTCACTCTTTGAAAAAATAAAATATTAATTGTTAGAGGGAAAAAAAGGACATGAAAAGGATTTGGTATAGAGCAAATAGGTGTAAAACCAACCATGAGAGGAAGAAGATGAGACTTCTGTACATTACATATTTCTTTATTTCCAAGAAAGTAAAGCAATAGCTGTTGATTAGGATATACCTATGAATTCTTTGCAGCAGGATGAAAAGAAGCTCTGCCTTCAGTCTGGGCAGCAGAAGCCAAATATTAACATTACTGTAACGCTGATCCTGACAGCAGGGCCCATCGCCCCCGGCTTCATCAGAGCACTAGCCGTGGCTGCAGGATTATAGTCTGGAGTGATCCATGCCTGATAAGCCCAGAGGATAAGCAAAATAGGCTCTTGCCTATTTGAAAGACTGTAGATGTGTCCCCGTAACCATTCACCACTTCAGAGACTTGATGTTCAAAGTATTTATGCAGCGGGTCTTTGCCCTTTGGCCTTTTCGGGAAGAGATTTTTTGCACTCGCATGCATTGTGAATTTCTGGTGCAGGAGTGCTGAGCTAGAGGAAATCAAAACTCAAAGGCCTGGGTAAGATGCTGAGATGCCAGTTTCTTGCACTGAAACTTAACACTTGAGTTTCTACCTGAAATCCCTTGAGTTTAATTTTCTGTGATGCTGAGCATTGACACAACTCTTACCTGTAATTGTGGGACCGCACTATCTTTTAGATGAAGAAGGAGGACGACAGCAGGAGGAAGTATAGACCTGGGCATGCAAAATGCAAGGGACCTAAGGTGAAGAACACTAACAAATGTGTAGTCAAAACTTCTGTCTTGGTTTTGCCTCTCTGTAAAGTAAAGATGCTAATAGTTTCAGCCCTCAAAAATGGCAGGAAGAACAACATGACATTTTGCCTACGGAAGCTCTGATGTTTTTTTTACTGCCTTTTTGCAGCAAAATAGGTGTTTGTCCACAGAGGAAAAGAAACATGTTAATAGGGAGGTGTTTTGCTTCATATTTTAAATTAACCTTTGTTTTCAAATATGGGATCACACCCATAAAAAACTTTGCCATTTCACCCCAGTAAGTTTTTGCAAAAGAAAGCATTGTCTCCTTGGCACAGCTTCTACCTGCCCTTCTGCTAGATAACTCCATTGGGATGGTAGCTGGGCTCTGGTGCCGTTCCCTTCACACTAACTAGGATGGCATAAGGCAGGATGGAGCGCACTTGCTTTGTGATGTGGGAAGGGCCCCAGTTCTAGCTCTGCAATGTGACCCTGTGGCCTGCAGTACACATGCACTCAGGGTGAAGGTGAGCCTTTGGAGTGATAACCAGAGATAACTCCTCTCCCCTAAAAGAGTGGCTTTGTTCTTTTGGAGTAAACAGAGGCAGTTTGGGTCTTCTCTCCTCCTGAGGGTTAGTCCTGTTCTCCTCCTGTTAGGATGGGGTTTGCTTGCCAATTAAAACACTAATGAGATTAATAAATCAGTTTTTCTCACACAAATGTTAACACAGTCCTCTGCAAACGTAGGCAGGTATCGGTGATCCTATGTAACTTAGATCATATTCTGGAATTTTTCTTTATGGCCAAAAGTGGTAGAAGCATTTTCTTTCAACAAAAGGTGTGATTCTGCTGAACTCAGAGAATTCACGAAACTTGGCTGGGAGGTACAGGCCTGTAGT
>NW_010241036.1:391-60517 GCF_000690775.1 Eurypyga helias | reverse complement strand
GGAGTTAAACCACGACAGTATTCCACCTCACCATCTCCCACCTGTCTTCCCTGTGAGGGACTGTTGTTGCCATATTTGCTGCCAAGGGGATGAGGTGGAACAGGTAGGCTTGTGAGAAAGAGCCCCTTTCAGGACTGGTAATAAAAAGCCTGGTTGTCCTGCCAGCCAGCCAGCCAGCCCTCGGAGTGCAATACTGATTCCTCTGAGGGCAAGAAGGGCTGCCAAGAGCCCCCGGGATGGGACTGATCACGTTTTCAGTACTGCTGTTCCGGGGACTATGGATGGCTGATTGTGAACTGCTAGTTGCCTCAGAGGAGAATGAAAAGGGATTTTGAGAAAAGAAAATAGTGAGGGCGTTTCTCCAGCTGCTCATGTTGGAACAGTGACAGCCCTTTAGCTTTCTGCTTTAAACAAAAAGCTCTCAGGTACTAAATGCTTACATATAAAATCACTGTGGGGAAAATGAGCTGCATTAAATGCTATGAAGACTTACTCCAGAAGAATTGTTTCCCCAAATCATGGAGAACTCCAAGGCTCTAGAGACCAGAGACAACACCTGGTAGGGAGATGGCACCTCTGGGACCTGACTACAGAAATGTTTAAACACAAGGCAAGCTTTAAGAAGTTTTTTCATTCCAGATGTGCCTGTGCATCTTAGACATTTGTCCAGATGAGGCAAGAATACCTCCAGTTTATTGAACTGCTGCTGTCGTTGACAGATGCTCCCTGCCTCAAAGACAAAATAATCATTCAACATAATGCATGGGTCAGCATAAAGCATGGGAAGCTATTCCACAGACATCCCAGTGCAACCTATAAGCAAAATTTTCTCAGCTTCTGCTGAGGAAGATGCTATTGTGATGACTTGAGGGAAAGATATAGGAAATTTTTAATGACTGTTTTGTATGACTTGATTTCCCTGCTTAATTTTATGTTGCTCTCTGCCTGAATACATACAATTAAGTGCTCTGAAGGCTCTGTTAAAGGCTTAGTCAGGAAACTAAAAAAAGAGATATAGGTGTAAGTAGCCATAGATACACAGCTTCAAATAACAGACAGACCATAATTGAGAGGGAAACTGTTACAGTGGCTGTAATAGGATAGTCTTTCAACTGCTAAATCTGGGATCAATGGAGAGCTAAAACTAAAAAGACCTTGGTAAGGGAGAAGTAAGTAATTAGATAAAGTTAGTGAGGGTCATCAAAATAGCATGCAGGCTCAGATCTACATGCACAGACAGGATGCTGAGCTGTGAGCAGCATGAACTGCTGCTCCCACTTCTGCCTTTCACTGGTTGTAGGAAAAAATAAGTTGTGTGCTGCACAGGGACACTGGCTTGGTCTCACTGGAGAAGATACACTTGTCACAGGATCTTACAAAGGATTCCTCATGGGTGGTATGGGGGCCATGAACCAAATCACAAATCCAGTTCTGAGGGAGGAAACCTCTTGACTGAGGGTGTAGTTGGTGGGAACTCGAGGAAAAAAAGCATTACAGCCAGTTTTCTAACTGCAACAAGTAGCTCCTTGCTGGCCATAAAATCCCACTTGTCTACCAGTCAGTATTTAAATACAGGCAAACCAAAGAACATTTGGAAGATGGATGATAAAATGGAGCCTTTGAAATCACCCGCAGTGCAGTTGGTAACAACGCAGTTAGAAATGTTTATGGTTGATTTACTCAGTGGTACATGCATTTTGGAAACAAATCTGTGTGTTGGATTTATGTTGGTAGTGGCAATGTCACAGACAGATTTCATTTTAAAGCGACAAGTTGTACATCTTAGAGGAGAAAAAAACCACACATTTTTTTTAAATGCAGTTTGCTAGTAGACCTAGAGATAATGTTTGGTGGTGTTTGTTCCTCTTGTTCTGCCTCCTGGGTGCTAGGTGGTAGTGGCTAACCCCAGTAGTTTACTGCCTGCTGCTGCCTTAACTGCCATCACAGCTGGAAGGTGAAACCTCTGATCATCTTCCCTGAAGTCGTTAAATGATGTTTGTGGTATGAGTATGGCATTACAAGCAAGGCTTTTATGGTAGTGAAATACAACCACTAATATTTTTTTGCTGTTACAGTAAATAAAGCAGTAAAACTGAAAGAACTTGGACTCTGACAAAGTGCTCCATTAATGTATCATGAGTATTGACAATGCCAAGGTCATCATTTGGTTTGCAGCTACCCTAATTAGCAGCAGGTTTTAAAATATGGTGTTTTATGTGTCTTCTAGCTGGCAGGCTCTTCATAGCAAGGTGATATGCTGAGCACTATTCTTTGAGCTTTATCCTTGCATGGCTCTGGCTGTTACCATAGCTCTGCAACAAAACAGTCTCCGCCAGCTGTTTGATTTTGCACAGAGGGGTTATTAATGGTTCTCAGCCAGCTGATATGCTGAGGCAGTGCTTGAGCACCTTGAACTGTTACATGTGTCTCTTACAAATGTGTGGTAGCCATTTCCAACCAGTAGCTGAGTTCCAGTGCAAGCCAGGGTAGTGTGGTGGCTGGGGGACACGAAGAGTGAGTTTGAGGATGGAAAGCTGGGAGCCGAGCTCAGGTGGCGCCGTGCAAGTGTCACCGTGTTATGGGTGGGGTGGATGCTCGTTCTTTGTTGCTGTGTGTTGAGAGGGGTGGTAAGCCTGTGAAACAGGGCATCTTCATTTGGGAAAAGAGATTCAGGAATTATTCTTCAGCCTTAATAGAGAGATGGCAGTTTCTTGCCCTGCCAGCACGCTGCTACACCCTGCGCTTCAGAAAGGACTACTGGTTTTTACCACCTCTGTTTTTAGGAACCTGGTTTGAAACACCTTGAAGGGTGTCTAATTCTTCTTGAAAATCTGACACGTTAAGGTGCTTCCAAGCTCATTATTTGTTGGGATTTTACTGTGGAATAGAAAAAGTGGCAGGAGACTGATGGGCTCACAGATCTTAAGTAGAAGGTGTATGAAAGAGTATGAAGTGGGGAGTGATGCTGGCTGCATGGTCATAGCTATGTAGTCTGGATGGTCATAGCTACACAGTTAGTAATTTGGAGCTTGCCAGTGTTTCAAAGAGCCTGATCATTCAGAACTGACAGACTGGTATCCCAGAATGGGCAGAAGCCAGCCACAAGATGAGTTAATGTCTTCCTCAGCTCATTAAATGAGTTGCCCAGTCAGAAATGAAGTCTGGATTCACACATAGGTACATGTGTTGTCACAGAAATGGTATGAGAATGACAGAGGGATGAGGACCTTGATTTCCTCATTTGTTGCAGTAGCCTGAAGTTTTCGGTGTAAGAAATGTGGCTGCATCTCCTCACACTGTGTAGGGCAGGGGGTCTGTGCTGGACACCCAGCAGATCAGCCCAGTACTGCTGGTTGGAGCTGGAGGAGGAAGATTTCTCTGCCTTTGGCTCTTTCCTGATATAGATATTCTCCCTAATGCCAGCACAGATCAGGCCCAAGTTAGTCTGCTCCACATTGCGAATCATTGCTCCAGTAATTAGAAATTACCTAAAATAGCAAGGTGCTGCAATGCCTAGGTAGTGGAAGAACCCAGGTAATATGCAGAGAAACATGAGTGAGGGAGGAGGCTAGCTCTTACTGCTGTGGTCCTCTTCCCACAAGTGCTTCTGATCGTGGCATTGAGGGGAGAAATAGTATTTCTGATTATTAAGGTGCTCGCCTGCTACATCCCTCATTGTTCAAGGGTGTGGGATAAGTGGACCAGCAGTGTGTGTTTTATTTGGGGGTTCTCATCTTTGGCTGTTTCTAGGTGGACAAAAGCCTTCCATGGAGATGATACACCTGTCAGACTACAGCAATCATCAGCGCTTGCTGTGAGGAGAAGGAAAAGCGTACAGGCGTAATGACACTGTGTTTTAGCACTCCAGCAATAGGTTATTGTCTGCGGTCCAGCACCCCCATCCAGAGCTGTGTATTAATATATTAAGTATTTTGCTTATGAGAGAGATGCTGGTTGGTTAGAGAACAGTCCAAACTACACTCTCAAACACTGCATGTTCTTATTTAATGTATTTAATAGAACTGTGTTTTGATTTGCTTCATAATAAAGAAGAAATAAATATCCAAAGTCAGCTTTCTTGGAATGAAGTAATGGATTGCGCACTCTGAAAGCATTTTAACAGGAAAATTTATAACTATATTCTAACTTCTTTTTAGCTCAGTTTCCAGATTGTTTGCACGTGCCTACTTGTCCCTGTCTTTGAATAACTTTTACACCTATTAGCCAGTTTTATCCTAAGTTGATCTAGTGAGAGCGCTCTTAGAAAACATTGCCTTTTCCATGAAACCAGGCAGCAAGCTAGCAGAGAGGGACCATGCGTGTACCTCCATTGGGGAAAAAAGGCTGGAAAAGAACATCCCCTTCTATTAGAAATCAAAAAAAGCAGCATTGCAGGCAGGTAAACATCTTAGATACCAAAAGCAGCAACAGATTACAAGATCCCAGAATAGTAGGCTTTGTTACAGTGCCTGAACTATTTATATGTAAAACAGTGGGGGCAGGGGGGACACGACACCCCTCTGTTAAGCAGCAATTGTTTACAAGCTTTAATGCAGTAGTAAATAAGATATGAGAAAACAGTGAAAATGTGAATATGAGAGATTTTCCATGGTTTTGGAAATCCTAGTTGGTTTCCAGATTCATAATGGGATTCATAGGTAACCCTACAACTGCTATAAAACCCACTTCTCACCCTCCTCACTGCCCAGATGACTAGCTGGGTGAATTAGTCTGAACATCTCTGAGGTGACTCCAGTATTTTCTGGGTTATCACAGCCATTTGACGAGAGAATCTTGCTCAGAACATTTGATGTTTCTGTAAACAAATACTTAGTATCAGCCAGCACAGCTATCTGATTAATTCAGTCAAATACCAGGGATACAGTGTTACATATGTACCTTTCTGCACCATCACGGGATGCTGCCTGAGAGTGTCTTGGAGCCCTTTTTGAACTTGTTTTAATGAGAACAAACCTGAAACTGGGGTTCTGGGGGGTTTTGTGGGTTGTTTCGGGGTTTTTTGTATTATTGTTTCCTTTTCTGTATTATTGTTTCCTTTTTTTGAGGAAAACTCCCTGAAGTCATTAGTCAAAGGAAATTAATTTTAGGCAATGCACACTTTGTCACAGAGGGTCCTGCAGCCAGACAGGCTTGATTTATTGTTCCAAAGGCTCTCCTGCGGAGACTGTAGTGTCTCAGCAGGGAAGCCTCCCGTCTGGAAGGAAAAGCTCGTGAAATGCAGTTCTGAGATATTAACAGGCAAAGATGCCTTTGTTCAGGCTGTTGTAAAATACTACCTGTATTTGGGCTGTTGTTGCACACAAGGAGACTTCCCACTAGATGGCCCTCTACATCAAACATTGAATATGTTCTTGTGTTTACATGGAAACAATTTCTTGGCTTGGAATTTCACTAAGCTTTGTCAGCTATCTTTCTATCCCATGATTCACGCAGACCAAACTCAAGTCCTCTCCAATCCTGAAACAGGGCAGCCCTATTCCTGCAACCCAATACCTACCTTAAAATACATTGTCTTTTTTTACTGTCGACCTGTACTCTGAATGTGTACGCTTAAAATCCTGCCTTCTTGTGTGTGGGAGCTATGTAAGTGGCTGTTAAATGTTCTTTTTAACCACATATAACAAACTGGGATCTGGGACTCAAGGTTGAGAGATTGTCAGGCATGTTCATGAACAAAAGAGAAAGCAATGATACTACAGCCTTGTAATTTCTCTTGTGGCACCTGCTCTGCTTAAGCTTTTACATCTGGCAGGGTTTCCTAAGGGGGGAAAACCCCACAGAACTAAACTTTCATAGAATGTAAACTGACATTACTCTCTTAGCATGTAAAGAATTGCATTAATCAACCTCAGCTTTGGCTCTGGTCAGGGAATTTTGAGAAAGATCCCTTCTGATTATTTTGCCTATGACAAGCCAAGAGGAGGTCGTTTTTGGAGGTGTCTTCCGTGGAGTGTGGCAGAGAATACTTCCTTGTATTTGTTCCTGCAGGTCAGTGCTGTTTGTCCAAATTACACCTTCTAGAGCTACTAGCATTGTACTGATGCCACCTAGTGTGAAATTGCTAGATGCTTGACTCAAGTCTCATCTTCCTGCCATGAGCTCCATGTAGGTGAACTCCTTTCACACACAGCCCTTTCCTGTGCTAGTTATTCCCAGAGGACAACTCACATGCCATTAGTGGTACTTAACCCTCCAGAGCTTTGTCAGTGAGCCTGATGGTAGACGTGCCTGATTCTGCTGGTGTGCAGGTGCTTACAAAGGGAGTTTCACCAAGCAGCTGGCCAGGAGTTAATGTGAAACACGTGGTGCTAACCTGATGCTTTGTGCACAAATGGCAACTCAGAGCACCTGCAGGAACCACACAACAATTTAAGTGATGGCAACAGGCCTGAGGAGGAGACTGGGACTGAGGGTAAGGTGGTGTTGAGACTGGGTGTATTTGGGTGGGGGTAAGGAAGGGGTCTGGGGACTAGGTTTATGGGTTAGAATACAATAAAAGGATGGGATCTAAGAATCGTGTGTCCTGCCTCAGTGCAGTACAAAGCTGGGTGCTATTGCTATCCTCTCAGTTACTGCTGCTAATAATGACATCCTAGCTAAGCCGGTTTGGAAATGTCTGTACTGAAACAAAAGCAAACATCTTCCATCTCATTTTGTGAAGTGTCCCATGGACTTCAGGTCTTAAACTGCTGAAAAATATGAAACAGGCTCAGGATAATTTGGAGTAATGAGTTGCTTGGCAGGAAAAGGACAAACGATGGTGTGGGGTACTAACAATTGATGCTGGTAATAAGTAAATTAAAACTGTCAATAATAAGGTACTTATAGGGGGGCATTCATCAAGCAATGCACAGAGAGTTTAAGAAGTTGAAATTAAGTCATCATGACCATCAAAAACAGAACAGGAAGAAGTCTCTTAAAGTGTGCTTTTGTGAGTAGGCAAAAGCTGGTGCATTCAATGGCTAGGAAATGCAGCAGGTTAACAAGAATGTGACTGAATATTGCTATGAGCCTTGGTGAGTTCTCTTTGTTTCACTGTGCTGCCTTCAAGGGGCTGGAATCAGTTTTCCCTGCTGAGAAGGGTGGTGTTGCTAAATGGTATTATGATAACATAATGAGAAATCAGAGCAGCTAAGTCTTGGCAAGGCATCCAGCTTGAGTTAATTAAAATAGAGAAGTCTTACCATGGTGCCAAGGGAAATAGTAAAAGCACAGATGGGGAAATTTGATTGCTTACTGAGGATTAGTGTAGTTAGTGCAGAGGTCTTAAAAGGACAAAGGGACAGTCTGGACAACCTCAGGGCTGGAATCAAGCTGAGAATAGATGTGGGCATGTGGATTGCAGATAAAACAACTTTTAAGGTCACTACTAGTGTGAATTTGTGAAGGAAAAGGCAAGCTTTAGGGTTAACCCAACTTTTTTGTAATTATGGAGTAGAGTTTGGGAAAAAGAATGCCCATACAGTCATAGATCATCATAAATATAAATATGCTCATACTGTAGTAGAGCCAAGCCCAGGCCAGATTTGTTTAGCAAAAGATTATCCTGACCCAAACTGCCCAAGCCAGGGTGGCCCATCCTTTTCAGTGTTACAAGGCAGATGTGGTTCAAAGTGCACCTCGGCATGCCAAGCGAGTCTTGGAGGTGCTAGTTGCAACTCTGCTGGGATCTGGTTGCAAGAACCTGTCCCCTCTGGCCTGGAGAGGGAGTAAACGCAGGTAGCATGGGATGAGGCGATAGTGCCTTTTCTGAGCTGCTCGCAGCAGCCATAATGCCCTCATGTCCACTCCCCACAAAAGATCACAGTGCAGAAACAGAGGTAGATCAGCTGGAGGTGTCTGTTTGGCCTAGGAGCCCCGAGCACACTGAATTAAATGGCCAACATCTCTCTTCCTGTGCACATCCTCATACTGGGCTTAGTTCCTGCATGGAATCAGAGGCATGATACGTAAGCTTATTGCTTCTGTTGCTGTCTTCATTGGGACTCTGTGGAGATGCAGGAGGCCTGGGCTGATCAGCTTCTAGGGCAGGGTTGTACAGAACAGCCTTTTCCTCCACCCCACCGCACCACAAAAAAACACCCAACCAAGTAAAAGCTCAGGGCAGGTGTGATATTTCCTTGAGAAAAGGAAAGGGATTGTCTGGAGACAGAAGAAGGAAATTCCAGAGCAGGTGAAAATGGAGAAAAATTTCCATACTACAAGGAGTCCTTAGAAAAATAAATAAGGTGCATGAGTGTAGGAACGTGTTTCTTCCCACTCTTCAGCAAACTAGATGCTGCCTAACTCCTGTTTGGCTCTCTGTCAGTTAGAGATCTTCTTGTGCCTAAACAAAGAACACAGGCTGCTTGTTCCTAGGGCTACTGTATTAACTGAAAACCTAAACAGTAAGTTACTTAGTAGTTCAGAGCTGCTTTTGTTGGGCCTCTTGCTGGAAATCAGTCCTGATTATGCAGAAATGATAAGAGAAGCTGGTCATTTGTAGCATGCTATTACCAGAAAAGACAGCATGAAGGGTGGGTAGGAGGAGCTGTCCCTCCTCCAGTTCATTTACAAAAACAAATACCCTTTCTCCAATTCTGTGTCCCTGCTGACATCCTGTGAGGCTCCAGAGACCCTGTCCTGAGTCTGACAAAAAGGGAGTTAACCCACTGCAAGCTGTTCTCCAATAGGTTGAAAAGCTTCGCTTGGTAAGGGGAAAAGTCTGGTGTTTATTGATGGTTAATCCTGTTCCCTCTATTTTGGGAACAGGAAGGGTGAGCCTGGGAATCTTGCCAGTAAACAAGCTTGAGGTGCAGCCTCAGGGGTTCTTGCCTTCCTCTGGTCTGACCTTACATGCTGTTTCTCTCACTTCAGGGCTGAGGTCATGCTTCTGTACTGTTTTTAGCAACGTGTCAAGGTAAGACACTTGCTGTGAAGCCGAATGTAGACCGCGTGGCAGGCAGCAGGAGGTCAAGAACATTTGGTTTATGTGAAAAGCCTGTGCTACTGGGGGTGCAGATTTGAGGCTATCTGGGCAGAGGGGCTTCCCCTAAGGCTGACTCCTCAGCTTTTCAGGCTGCCAACAGCACAAACAGCCTTAGATACGTGTGTGCTTTGACTAGAAGTGGGGCTCAGTGGTGCATATCAGAAACTGCCTCACAGAGGATGTTGAGAGGAGCTGAAGTGGTTCACAAATAGATAGTGTAGGAGACGTTTCAGGGTGGATAGCTGGGCATGAAAAGTGGCATTGCACATCTCAATTTCACTGTCGCTTCAATCTCCAATAGCAGGCAGGAGAGAAAACAGTCCCAGCTCAGAAATTGATGCAGAAGAAATTGGCAGGATACTTGGCAGGAAACGAAGAGACACAAGTGGCAGAGGTTGAGGTGGTGTCCCGGGGACGGCACACATCATTCCCCAGCTGCCGTGTTAGAGCTGCTGCTGGCACTGGTGGAACAGCACTGGTTTGAATACAGCTCAGGCAAGATCCAAAACCAAAACAATATTGTGGGCTTCCCAGGGAAGCCAAGTGTTTGAAAGGGGAAGGAGTCATGGGGCAGCTAGTGTGGGGGTGACCACCAAAACATTCCAGGAATGGAAGTTGCACAGGGCTGTGTGCCCCTGAACTGCCTTAGGGCATTGCTGAGAGACCCATGCAGTTCTGATCTGGTTCAACTCACAGATTGTTAAAAAGGCTCATTTAAAAGGGTTGCTAATTCATTTAAGTTTTCCTCTTGTATATGTTGTCTTGCAGCTTTTGTGATCTATAGCAGTTTTGTGCATCTCCTTGTTCCTCTTAGTTGCTATCCATTGTGTTGGGCTGACACTGACATGTTTTCCTTGGATCAAGAAACTGCTGCTTCATGGGAGGAAAAGGCCGCCCAATTAAAAAGACCTAGAAATTCCTGAAAAAAATGCTGAGAATGGGTTAGAAGAATTGTTTGTTTTCTAGTTGGCCCTGGTAGCTGTAAATACAATGAATTCTTCTTACAGGACAGGCATTTGCCTGTGGCTAGCTGAACTATACCTCAGCTACCTGGAGGCAGTTTGGAGCTGGCTACCACGCCAGTAGGCAGCAACGCTTATGCAAGCACAGAGAGACTGAAAAGGGAGTGTGATATGCTGGCTCGGAACCAAGACATGGGAGATGAAATTCTCATTTCTGGCTCTGCCACTGCTTTTCAGTATATTTTGTGTTCAATTGCTGAAAATGCATCTGGCCTCAGTTCTTCACCAGATACCATTGTACCTTTGTTCACAGAACCTTTGTTGCCTCTAGGTGCTGCTGAGGACAATAACAAAGGAAAAGATGGGTCTGAATCTTCTCTGGAGCTCTTCATGCACATCCTTAAGCGAGCTGGAACTTGGACTGGAGAACAGAGAAACAACTAATTAAACTAGAAATAAAATTGACTATGTTTAGTAAAGGTCTCAGCTTGTTGGCTGCTTTCAGCATCGTTCTCTGTGTGCCTCAATCTCTCCCTATTGTGGGCTGTAACTGCCAGTTTGATGAGAAGTTCTTGGGCATATCAGGGGGTGATGTGCCCTCTGACTTGTACCTGTAGAGGTCACCAGGAGAGCGAGACCGATGTGGGCTTACATAACCCAAACGCTGGTAGTTTTGCCTAAAAAATATCTCTTTTCTTTACAAGTTTGAAGCATTTGTGTTCCTTCTCCCTCCCTCCCTCAGGTTGTTTTCCTGCCATAAGTCTGAATTTCCAGGGTGAGAGGAGAGGGTATTGCTATGGAGATGCGGGGGAGCAGTACAAAGCCACTGTTACGAGGACAAGGCAGAGCGAGGCTTCATGGGGAGAAAATCTAATTTTTAAGCACCTGTGCTGGATAAGCAACAAAGGAGCTGCTGGGAAGGGACAACCAAGCTTGTGAATGGCACTGTGTATGTGACCGACAGCATATTCCCCACTCGGCTAATAGGAGATTGTGACTCTTGCACAGCACATGCTGGCAGTTAATCTCTCTGCCATATGGCGACTGTGCCTGGCACCTGCTTCATCAGTGTGAGATAAGGTCAGCGTCTCCCTGTGGGCAGAAGTATCTCAGAGAATCAATGTTGCTTCAGTGTCTGTGCCACCTGGGAACCACTGCTATTCCCAGGTACAGCACAGGGAACTGGGAAGGCACATCTCAGCGTCTCCCTGTGGGCAGAAGTATCTCAGAGAATCAATGTTGCTTCAGTGTCTGTGCCACCCGGGAACCACTGCCATTCCCAGGTACAGGGAACTGGGGAGGCACATCTTAACTTTGGCAGCGAGGCTCCTTCCTCCCCAGGACGGTGCTGTGCTGTGTGCTAGTCTGTGCCACGTACAAATTGTACCGCAGCGAGGCTCCTTCCTCCCCAGGATGGTGCTGTGCGCTAGTCTGTGCCACGTACAGATTGTACGCATTCATTCACAGTCTGTCATCAAAAGCCATGAATAGGAAGAGATAACATGTATTTTCTTTCACACTGTGTTTTTCCTCCCTTTTCTGTTTCTACTCCACTTCTAGTGTGTTGTTTCCTTCCCTCTTGACTCCTATATTGTCTTTGCCCCCCCAGCTTGTACGGAGCAGGCAAATGCTTCCCAGCTGCCAGGCAGGAGCTGTGACAGGGTACAGCTGTGGCTGGGCTCCTCCCGTCTGCTGCATCACCATTAAAGCCCTTGCCTGTCTGCCTCTATATGCCAACCTGTCTCTTCTACCCTTTTTTCCTCCCATCTCTCCTCTGGTATTTCATTTTATCTTGCACTTTATGCTCTCCAGCCATCTGTCTCCCTTCTCATCAAATCATCCTTCAAGGAAATACCATGCTAAACCTCTCCTGTACTGCCTGATGTTTTACCTGAGACAGGCATGTTAAGACAGGGACATAGCCAGATAACTTCTGCTTTTGCCTGCCTGCAGCAGTCCTTTCTAGGCAATGTTGGAGGTCATTGCTGGTGAGACAGAACAGAGACGTTAAGATTTTCTGTGCCAGCCACAACCAGAAAGACAAACAACTTAGATGGAAGGATGCTCTCAGGAGGTTGGTGGATGTATGTAGCTCCCCTATTTGAGAATTTTTTTCAGGAGAAGGAGCTTTGTCCCTGACTTAAAGAAGGAGTTGAGGAGCCACAAATTCAGACGTGTACTTATAGTTCTGCTCATGACTCTGTGTGATATTGAATGTGGGTTTAATCTCTTCTGATAGCTGCTAAATCCTCAGATAAGAATGATATGTTATAATCCTTTATCTAAAGGCCTTAGATTTCTGCAGGTAACCTGCTAATGCCAATGTTGTATAGTGTTTGGAATTTTAGAAAGGTTTCTCCTTACAAATTAAACTGGTTTAGGAAAGAAAGATGGTATTTTAAAAATAGGCCTTGAAAGTAGGTTGGTTTTGCTGTTTCATAAATACATTGTTCTGAAAAGTAGGTAGGTTAGAGAGTTCATTAAATCTAAGAAACAGCCTAGGACAGCGTCCGTGAATCTGTCCATAAATGACCATGTAAACCAGCAATTGTTTGCTATAAATCCCTGGTCGTATCTGCAGCTTGTCCCACAAAAACATGTTAGTGGACAAATCATGTAGGCCCTTTCAGCACGAAAGGAGCATGGTGGCAGAGGAGGAAAACCTGTCTTGCTTTGCTTTGCCAGGTTCTGGAAATGAAAATGGGTGAGTTCTGCTCACTGCAGCTCACAGCAGTCAGGGCCAAGCAGAGACCTTCAGGGAAGTAGGTGGTGGCTGGGACTTACAGGAACATTTTTTCTCAGGTTGTGGTATTCTTCTAAACTTTTGTTGAAATATTAGTCAAGTATTCCAAAACTCTGTTCTTCTGACATCCAGCTTAATTCTCAATACTGCACCTGCAAGGCAGATTTGGTATAAAACTTGCCTTGGCTTTGTGATCACTATGGCCTGATGGTCTTTGGAAATAGAAAAAGCCATTCAGGGGTTTAATGCTGAATCCTCACCTCTCTTTCTCTGTGTCCCCTCTTTTGTTTGGTACCCTCATCATAATGTCCTCCAACCTGCGAATCCCCATTTTCTTTTGTTTCAGGCTTCATTTAACTTTTAAAGTCATTGTAATCTAACCTTATTTTTCACACCCATTTCTTTATTTCCTTAACTTCAGTAATTGCTATGCCTGATGTGTGAACTTTGTACAGTAACAACAGCAATGCATCTATCTCTTATGCACAGCAAATAACAAGCGAGGCTCTGAACAATAGCTCTGGAGCCAAGTGTCTGAGACAGCTGAGGCATGGATACTTGGACAGTAAGTCTAGGACAGTCAAGCTGTACCTCTCCCCTGCGGGTCCTGACCCTGAAGAGAATTGCAGAAGAGTTTAGAGGGAACCCTAAAGGTTTAGAAAAAAGTTGCATTTTAATTGACTTTCTATTTAAAAGAAAAGAAAAAAGGGAAAGCTCAACCAGAAGAATTGTACAGTTAAACTACTCTGATTACTTGCCTTTTCACTGACAGCAGCTCATTTCCCCAGAGTGAGAATACAGACACAGGCAGGAAATAATTACGGCTGGTTCTCTGCCCTGCTGGGAGGAGCTGACCTGCTCATGGGCTATTCATGGCTGGGAGAGTTTCACCACCAAGTGAGATGCCTTCTGGACCTAGATAAGCCTGGAAGGGAGTATTCTTGGAAGGAAGCTGAAGAAACTGCAATAGCAAAGGAAGGTTCCTGAGCTCAAGGCTCTGTTGCTAAACATTGCTGGCAATATCCCCATGAAGCAACATTCCAGTGAAAATGCTGATTTTTTTTAGACCCATCTGTCTCATCCAAAACACTTCTGTTCAAGGAGCTGTGGTGGACTCTGAGGGAACCTTTCTGCACTGCTCTCCCTGGGCTCCTGGCCAGGCAGATCAGTCTCTGGGGCAGACCCAAAGCACAGTATCATTTTCTAGGCTAGGACCTGGTGAGTGATGCTGGAACAGGCAGCCACGCCAAAGGCTCCATGCTCATACTGAGACAGTGACGTGATGGCACCCAGGGAAACTCAGAGGTGGATGTGAGCATGCAATGTAGTCACACACTTCGTCTGGGTATTCCCTTCTAACACAATCTCTTGGGATGAAGGGCTTGAGGAAATCTTAGCCTTATTCTGGTCAGCTTCCCTTTCTTGTATGGTTCTTCCCTGGCATGGCAGAAGTGCGCTTGTTGGCTAAACTCCTTGTGAAATAGGAAGTTTCCCTATGTTAAGCCCATACCAACTATTGTAACACGGTAATATTTCTGACCTTTTCTGTTCATTTGACGATATGTGTTCATAGTCAGTGACAGAATAGAATGTAGTACAGTCTGCTGGATTTACAGTGTTCAGTATGGCTGCATGCATGCTTTCCTAGAGCTCCCAAACTCAACAGATAAGATAACTAAGCTTTCAGGGGAAGTTAGTTGAAACAGAAATGAGTAATGCAGTTAACAGTGTGTGATTCAGTTTGAGAATCAATACAGACTGTATTGAGCCAGAGTGAGAGCCAGAAGAGGGGCTGCTAATACTGTAGGTCCGAATCAGCAAGATATGTAAAAAGTGCATCCACCTAACATGAATTTACCAGAGAGCATTTAAAAAAATCAATAAGTGGAGCATTAAGGTCAGGTTTACAGGAAATTGCAGGAGAATCATTCAGGTTGGCACCGCAAAATATTGAACACTGAGATGCAATGGCAAGGAGCTGTCTAAGTTCAGTATCCTCAGGAGGGGTCTTCAGAGCTGCCAGCCCTTGCAAATGATCCACATGTGGAAATGCCCCCTAAGATCAAGAAAATGAAAGGAGGCAACAATCAGATGTTGTCTAGAGCCACCAATTCTGTGGGTATGTCAGTGTGCCAAAACACCAACACTGCAAATATTTTCATCTAGCAGAACTATACTGAAGAGTTATAAGCCCCTGGGGACGTCTTGAGGGGAATGGCTTTGGCTGGATTGCCCAGGTCTGGTGGGGTTGAATCTGTCTTCCAGTTATTTTCTGTTTTCCATTTTCGTAAAACTGAAGCCCGCCTGCGTTCCTCAGACTTTTACTGTAGCACCATTAAAGCTGAACAAACTCCTGCCGTGGGCCTTACTCTGCCATCTGTAGGCTGCAGCAGATGAGTAGGTGAGCACAGGATAAGCAAAGCTGTGAACTTGTGACGTCTCAGGGGCTCTGCAGTACTCTGCATGGGGGCTAAATGAGGGAGTCAGGAGCTACTTTGCATTTGTCATGAGGACGTCAGCTGAGAGTGAACCTGCAGTCTGCTACTGTGAAATAACTAGAAAGTTCATACCTTTGCTTACGTTTCACATTATTTATGTTACGTTAATCACATTTACACTTTCATGGCCGTAGAAGTGGATTTTTAAAAGGTGGTTCAGTGGAAGGTTGTTAGAGGTACCACTTTTGCTTTGTACTTCTCCATAGTGAGGATGTTGGTGTTTATTACCCTCCCAGATGTAGCTGGGGCTTCTAGCTCATGATAACTAGATCATTTATCCAAGATGAAGGAATAGTGACAAGGATGTTGTTTTCAGGGATCCAGAGAAAAATAATTAGACTGAAAAAATAAGAACTATCTCTTAACTGAACAGCTATATATAAGGAACAATATATTGAGATATGTATTTCCAGAACTACAGTGCTGTATAACATCACCCTGTGAAACACTTGGCTGCCTTAGACACTCAGGTAAATGCCAGCAGATCACTGTATATTTCCATTTCTTTTTCTATCAGCCAAAAGTGTGCAGCTGAGATGACAATGAACTCTTTTGTTTGTTCACATTTAATTCTAACCAGATGGTGGAAAATAGAGTCATGATTTTGCATGGAAATGAGAGAATCTGCCCATTAATAGGACATCGTTGGCAGGAACCACTACGAACCTTAACAAGGTCTGGAATTATAGATGGAGGTGATTTGCACACCCTTGAGTTTTCATTGCTGCCCTTCCATTATTATTGCAAAAACAATAATATAATTCAACAGTTTGGGTGTTTGAGTGCTACTGTCTACTTAAGGTGGGAACTGTGTTGTGACTCATTGATAGATGCAGGGCATGATCCTGAAGCCAAATGTAATCGCATCAATATTGTGCACCCACTTTTCAGTGGATGGCAGGATTGAGTGAGCAAAAAATAAGCACGTTCTGTTTTGCCTACCCAGGCACCATAGCAACTGAAATGCTGTGCTTAAAATGATCATTGTTTTTTCCTCCTATCCCTTTGTTCCATATGGTGCAGCCTGTCAAACTGTCTTAGCACACAGTTCCACGGCCGCCAGCTATCAGTGTGTAAGGAAATGAAATGTGCACAAGATTTGATGACTGATGCTGAGTTTCATAAGCTGCTGCTTTGTTACTTGGCATGCCCTGTGACAGTATGTCCATGGCACAGCACGACTTTCTGCAAGGTGAGACTATGCGCTGTCTCCCACGGATGGAAGCACACTGCATTGATATGTGCTGGTAGCGTGGGGGAAATAATGAACACAATAATGGCATGTTAAACAAGGGGCCACGTTCCCTCTGCTCTTGCAGCGGCAGTAGAATCCATATTGCTTGACAGGAGAAGGAAGGTCATACTTGAAACGATAGTTAAAGATTGGACCATGCAGGTGAGCATGGGAGGTCCTGATAGACTTGCCAGGACAGCCAAAAAGGTTGTCTGAACTGAGACATTTTTGGGTCTAGGCACCTAAATAAATAATATAACTTCAGAACAGCTGAGCAGCCAGCAGATTTCACTGACGAGTTATTTTAACTATTTTATGAGTCCTTTGTCTTGTGAACACACTGTTTTTCAAATACTGGGAGTAATCATGCTCACCATTACTTAAAAAGCTCTAGGATACCCCTGCACCACTGGTGAAAAGAGCAGCTAGAGCTGGGAGTTGACAAAGCTTCATGTTCTGCAGATCTCGTCTTTGCTACTTATGCCCTGTGTAACCAGTGAGGTGACGTGTTGTTGTAGCAGCTGCGTGCTGCTGCTTTGTGCAGCAATAGATGCACTAAGTCTGCAATAGATAAGGATTCAGTATTTGTGTTTCATGCATTTAAAAAAGCAGGGGAAGTCTTATCCTCTATAAATGACATGATTTGATTCACTGAAGCAAAAATGTTTGTCAGCTATGAATATGATAATTCCATTCACTGGAGTCACTGCAATATGATTTTACGACAGGATTGAGAGCCATTTTTATTGATCGCTTCAAATCAATCGTGTTGTTGCATACGAATTGGTACAAAACACCACCCAATCTCATTTATGACTCTCCTGTATCAGTACATGTGGAACGTTGTTCTGTACATCGTATATTTGTTTAATCAAGCTAATATTTCATCTGCTTCGCTGGAAGGTTAATGTGATGAGAACAAACTGAAATTACTGAAAATGTTCGGCCCCTTCATTTCTGATCAAAGAGCTAGCTGAAGGATTTAGACTTTTTTAAAGCACATAAATATTCATTCTCTTTTCTAAACATTAGATTTTGCAGCAAGAAAAGAAAATATCCCCTTTAGGCAAAAACATCTTTTGGCACCACAGAATTAACTTCCAAGTTTCAACTTTCTGTCCTTGAGAAGAGCTGGTAGAACTGGCGACGGAAATCACTTCGCTTCCATGGGCTTTTTGCATCCTCTGCCTCATTTGCCTTTCTAAGGACTCAGTGTAGAAGATCTTGCTTTCTCCAAGTGAGACAACCATCCCAAAACCCTAAGGAAATGGACTTCTCTGGCTGTGCTTTAGTAAAGAGGGCGAATGTGACTGCATACCACCGCAGGGAGACAGAGTTCAACAGTTCCTCAGATTTGGATGATGCTTCTTTGCTGGAGGAATGGGCTCTCAACCCACCAAGCACAAACATGAAGATGTTTTTAATCCCTCCAGTTGTCTGCCTTGTGGCAGGTGCCCTCATCATTCCTACCATCCTGTTTGTGATCTTCTCTAGGTTTAACATCCGTAAGGAAACAAGGTACATGCTGCTGGGAAATGCTCTGTTTTCTGACCTGATCTACCTGTTGTTCTACACCCTGTCAGCTGCTCTCAATGCAGCACATGTACATCTCCCAGAGGAAGCTTGTATCCTCCTGTTATTTTTGCTGGCAGTGGCTTACTGTGGAGGATTGTTCACAGCTGCTGCGATAGTCTTGGACACATACATAGCCATTTTGTTTCCTTTGCGCTACGTTGCTATTTTGCCGCCTTCACGAACTAAAAAAATCATTGTATTACTGTGGATGTGTTCTGGGGCTTTCCCTGGGATTTTCTTCTTGGTGCTATCGAGCACTCACAGCTTTATGCCCTGTGTCCTGGAAATGTGCTCGGTTCCAGTAACACTAATATTAACTCTGAATGGGACTGATGCTGTGAAACTCTGTTTCTGGCTTTCAACCACAGTTATCTTTCTCTGCCTGTCTCTAATATTTTGTTGCTATGCTGTTCTGTATTTTAAAACCAAGCAATCGGGTATATGGGAGAACATCTGCTCCAGAGCCAGTGTAACCTTCTTAATGCACAACACTGTGTTGTTTTTTTACTTCTTTCCACTCTTGGTCCTTTTTGTAGAATCATTCTTGTGCATTAACTTTGTCATCAGAGAGCAGACAGGAATCTGGATTTCCCTGACAGTCTGCAATGTCCTGATGATTCTGCCTAAAGCTTTGTTCCCTTTTCTGTATGGGCTTCGATACAGAGAGATCTCAGCATCTCTCAAATCCATTGTCAGAAGGAAGCATCTCCGCCTGGTGTTACCTGCTCCATCCTGAGCCAACACAGAGCACAGCCACAGCAGAGGAGTTGTCCTTACCTTGTTAGCCTGCAATCCTGATGGAAATCTTCCGAAGAAGTGATCTGAAGAAGATCACTGTCTCCTTGGTGCCAGGTGGCCACAGATCTTTCATCACATCCCAGCTGGGAATACAGCGAATGCTACCCTGGATGAAGTTCTGAGCTTTGTTCTGATGTGGGAGCACAGTATTTTGGAGGAGATACTGACTCAAGATCATTTTCACCCACCTGTGGCAGATGCCTTTCTGGAAAATAGAAAATGAAAAATAGATGATGGAATGCAAAGGGGGTAACCACAGCTCTCCTGACAGCATCACCTACAGCAGAGAGCATCCTTAACCAAATGTGCTGTGAAACAACAGTTATTTCTTTCACTCACAGTGAAGGTTGGTAGCCAGTGTCCTGTTCTGTAGAACATACACCATCAGGCGCTTCCGGAAATTGCTGTACTCCGTGAAACTCTGTGCTTTGTCTTGTGCAGTGCACTAGCGTATTAGCTGCCTTATGGATTCTGTCTGACAACGTGCAAAACACTGAATTTTTATAAAATCTCGGTCTGGTGGGAAGTCATCTTTGATAAGTGTCATTGGGCAGCGCAGCACAAGACACTGTCCGGGAGTAACAGAGATGGGCTTCTGGGTGAGGGAAAACAAGCCGGGAGCCATGGGTGGCAGTGCTTCCCCACAGGGTGCCATCCCACTCTGTCCGTGTGCCGGGTGAGTCGAGCAGGCAGCCACAGGGATCCTGGGTCAGCCAGAGCCCTGGTTCCCCCCAGGGTCCATACTCATGCGACCAGGCTGAGGCTGAGCCCAGCAGCTGGGGCAGCAGGGCAGGAGCAGTGAGGTGCGAGGGTGGGCACAGGGGTACCCATAGCACAGCTCAGACATGACCGGGGTGAGAGGCTAAGCATTAGCACCGTCCCCGAGTCCCTGCCAAGGCATTTCCCAGGTCTGTCTCAAACAGATCTTCTCCAGCAGCCTGGTCCCAGCTTATGGCTGCACCAGAGCTGGTGTTGGGCACCTGCCACCAAACCCCTCAGAAGGTTGGGAAGAGAGGCTGCAGAGCCTGTCGACGTACTGATGGTATCTTGTGGGAGCATTTTAGGTTTTCTGTGCCAACCACCTACCTACAGAAGATAAGTGAAATGTATTTCTGATCTTTAAAGAACTCAAAATTTCATTAGACGTAAATGTCAGTGTGGAAAACTTAAATTGCAGCTGTTCCTTGGACTTGAGAAAGGAGCTTTTGGGTTTCTAAAGGTAATATTTTTAGAATTTGTTGCTTTTTATACAAAAATACATTGGACTTAAAAAAATAAAAAAGGGGGAGGCATTAGAAAATGGCCCTTAATTTCACTCTGTGCGTATGTTTTTGTGTGCAGACACTCCTCACCTATTTGCTTAATGCAAGGCACAGAAAGTGCTGAATGTGGCTTTTTGGTATTTCACATTCATCTGAAAAATCGCTAAGTGTGAGCCAGGAGGAGATGGGTGTCTGGTTGCATGAGATGGTTTTTGGCAATGAAGCCTGGGTGAGAGGTTGCTGCTTAACTCTTTCTCCCCCCATTCCCAAACTGCTTGTTAGCTCTCCTCACATTGCAGTGTCTGCTCTCTCCTGTTTGCTGATACAACTGCTTCTGGGGTTGCAGGTTAAAAATACCCCTCCAGAGAGAAGTGGTAGTGTTTTCATTTTTAACTGAGATTATCCCAGTGATCTGTTTTATAGCATGTTCTGCAAACAGCAGTGTCAGCACAATTGAGGGGATAACAAATTCCAGTTCAGAGGTGGGAATGAGCAGGGACATCTTAGAGGCTTTGCTGCTATGGGGCACTTCTTCTGTAAGGGCATCTTTAAGCTAACGTTGTTGCAGGTGAATAAACTGTAGTATTGCATATTTGCTTTAACCAAGGTTCTGTGCTTCCCCCTAAAAAATATTAAATTCCTGAGTAATTGCTTTTTTCTCCAGAAAACCAAAGTTTTCTCAGTCCACTTCAATAAAAACAATAGGACCTAAAAGTTGCTTCTTACTGGCTGCTTTTATTTTTGCCTAAGAAGAATGTACCATTGACATCTGTTACACAAGCTGTTTGTACAAAGCCTTTATATTCAGCCTGTATATTCAGCTCTTCTGTAACTCTAGGAAGGATGGGGCAAACTCTGTATACTGGGGCAGGTGCTCTCTGCTAAATCCCTTCAACATGTGACATGATCAGTAATGGAAGAAGAGGTACTGGTAATGCCTCAATCTCTCTGGCCAAATCTTCATGCCAATGCCCACTGGCAAAGATGCTGATGATTTACGGGTCGTTGTGTCCATGAAAGATTCTTTCAAGCTTTATGACCTGAGGTTTACTTATGTTATAACTTTTCATGCTAAGTAGTAAAGATAGCAAGGTAAATAGTATGGAGTAAGGTAGTTCTATATACAGCCATAGGTGACTTTGAATAGCTGCAGGTTAATGGTATTTGATCTTCCCGCTAACCTCTGTCAGTTATGAAGTGAATCTCCAGGACAGACTCAGATAGGATTGTATTGCCAGTTCTGTAAATCCTTCCTACATACGCACTTCCTGGATATATTTAGAGACAGCTAGAAGTTTGGTGACATGAAGAAGGACCCAGAAAGAAGTGAATTGGTGATCATGGCAAGTTTGTGTATGTACAAAATCTGCCTACAGTGATAACATAGGTCCAACCAATCAAAGCACTGCTTTGTGGAAACGGCTTTCTAAGAAAGAAGAATAAAATAATCTCATTCATGTCCTTGAAATTGTTCCCTAAAATGGGTGTTTGCCTAAGAAAGGTTTCAGTTGAACAGTTAAGTTAAACAAAATTCTAAAAAAGTCATCCGCATTGCAAGTTGATGATTTTTTATTAATCCACTTCAAGGTGGTTTAACATTATATAGGTAAGATTTTCTTAAGTGACTGCTTGTAGACATCATCTTCCCATGGAATAGCACTGTGCTGTTTGGTACAAAAGCAGTATGTTACTGCATGTGTACAAGAAACACACCGTCTACCTGACTCATTTGCCTTTTGGGATTTATGAAATCTATCCAGATAGGACCAGAGGAATCACCAGGGCAACATCACAAGCACTAGGTCCTATAATTCTTTTCATAAATGTCTTGAGTTTTGTCTTAAAGATTGCTAGGCTGCTTTATTTGTCAGAACCTCATGGCTGTAGCGATTAGCAGCCTTGTAAGGATGTCTCCAGATAAGCTCTGGAAATTAAAACAGGCTATTTACCAGAGTCCAGCTATCGACCTCTCTGAGGTCACATAAGTGAACTTCTTGGATGTCACTGTGCCTGCCCAGCATTTTAATTTAAAGTGAAATGGAGAGCAGTGACTTTAACATGTGATTTGGCAGCTGGGGGCAGTAATCCTTTAATAAATTGCGATGACATGAGTCACTAAAGGTATTCTAATTTATAGCCTAAATATATTCCTGGTCACTTTTTCCCCTCTTTTCTTGTGCCAACACAGTCACTTTGCTTACCACTGCTCTGTTCCCTCTCTGTTGGACTGTCAGTGCAGTTGACTGCTGTCTGTAACCTGCAGACTGAAGGGAGCCAGACCTCATTCCAGGGTCTGGGCCTGTGCCATAAAGCACTGGAGAAAAAAATAAATCTGCAGTTAGATCTGCGCCTCAAATGCAACCAGTTTCAGTGTCATAAGATGCAGAGATTCTCCAGGCAGGTAAACACGCACATAGCTTTGGATTTGGGGATTAGACCATTTGCCATGATTTGAGTAAGTATTCCGTAAAACTAATTAACCTCCTGCAGTTTTAGTAATTAGCATTAGATTGTCTAGTCCTGATCCATCAGTTGGCTGTGTCATTATCTAAGGGAAGTTTAGTATAGAAATAGGTCAGAAGGAAACTGGTGTTTGCCTGGTTGCACTCAACGGCAGCCCTGAGAAACCCAGGGCTCACCCCAGCGCAGGGCAGCACGGGCAGCCCCGAGACAGGTCCCGCAGGGAGTTCTCTGCTCTTTGCTTCACTACTCACTGCTTTTGTACACCGAGATACTCTATGTCCTTTGGACAGACACCCTGACTGTGGCCATTCCCAGGCGGAGGTGGGTATGTATGACGGATGAGGGAGAGCCCGCGACAGGAAAAGGAAACTTGACTTTTGTTGTCTCCTGTCTCCACCCCCACCTCACTGATGGTAACGGAGGGCACAGCACTCCTAGTTCTTGCCGTTTTTTCACAAGCCTCATGTTCTTTGGCAGCTTCACAAAACTACTGACCCCTAATGTTTTTGGTTTTCAGTATACTTCTAGTCCTTCAGATTGCAACATGGATCTAAAAGGTACAAAGAGCAGGGAGGCAAATAAAAACAGCCCTTCATGAACTGCTATTAAAACATCAGGATTTTTGAGAGGCTCTCGTGTTAGGAGAGGGAACGGTGCCAGGCTGTGGCTCTGATGTCTCGTGTTTGTCAGTGAGGGATGGGCCGGCTCCTGCTTGCCCAAGGTCTGCAGTTGTGGCTGGGGAGCTGCCACGGGAGATACAAGAGGCTGATTTCTGTCTCTGATGTGTAGTTAAAAATTCGTATTAAGTTTATTTGGACAATCTTTTCCAAATCAGAGGATTATTTTTCTCAGAAAAAAAAAAAAAACCACCAACCAAGTTTTGCTACTGACATCACGGGCAGATGTCAGCAACCAACTCCCAAGGGCTACTGGTTTTTAGGATGACTCCCACTAGGAAGAACTGGTCAGCTTCAGCAGCCGTTTTGGCAACAGGTGAAGGTACAGAAATGCAGCTCCTCAAGGGCAAAGGGAGACCCTCCCCATTCAACCACCTTCTCTGTCCCTGCGGACCAGCCAAGTCAAAGGTGGTAACTGCTTCACAAAAACCTTTTGAAATAAAATACTCTTTTTAGGGGACATTTCTTCATGCCGCTGAGAAGTAGAGCAGGATGGGACAGTCTAGGCCAGCATGGAAGCTTGAGAAGTGCTGCACCCTGCGTTCTTACAGGAACGTAAAGAGGGAAGGGGACCAGTTTGAAAAACAGATGACAATAGAGGCACTGTGGGAAAATTAGAGTAAGAAAATGTGGGGATTGGCTGGAATTACAGAAGTGAGCTTCAAGGCATGGGGCAAATTGCAGGAGAGAGAGGCTTTCCTGCAGTCTTTCTGAGGGAAGGACACTGGAGACCTGTCGCGGGGCACGCACCTACCCCCCGGCTGCATCTGCCCTGCTCAGCCCGCAGCGGTACGGCCGAGAGGCCAGTGCGGTCTGCGGGCCCTGCCGTAGCGCTCAGCACTCTGGCACCAGCGTGCTGAAATTCAGAAACCCATGGCGTTTTTTAACTCAACATGAGAGAAACACTATTTTGAATGCTGTATAAGGCAAAAGGAGACATTACAGAGAAGGAGAGGGGCTGGAAGGAGTCACTGCTCTCTGCTTGGACAGATTTGTTTTGCACAGTGTTTTCTGTCTTGATTTAATGGCGAGTTGGCTCTTTCCAGCAACTAGGCAGGGGAGGAGGGATGGAGCATGTTCCCAGCCTTTGGCCAAGAGTGTCCCAGAGCGTGCCGGGCGTGACGTCTTTAGTGTTTATTTCTCTTTCTCTACAACTGACCCAGATGCTGGGACTCGAGACTCGGGCCCTCCTGGCCTGTTGAACGTTTGCCCCTTCTAGTACAGCATGTGATGATCCCAGGAACCAGGCCGGGAACAGTACCTGGAACTGTTTTTCTCTCCAGCTGACTGTTCTGTCCGTTTGCATTCCAGGAAATCCATAACCCGTGAGAAAAATCCTGGGGGAGCAGTGCCACCCAGTGGGGATGGAGGCAGGGAGGCCGGCAGGCTGGAGGCACACGCACTCCAGTTCTGCACAGCAACAGCGAGAGGAAAAAGCCTTTCAGGCAGATCAGTAAACCACCCCAGAACAAAACAGAAGGGAGACCAGGGTTTGGTCTGCTTTATTAGAAAAGAGCTACAGTGGCCGTTCGGTGGGACCAGGTTAGCGTTAGTCTGTATTTGCAGCCTGTGCAGTCTCTTTGTTGGGAATGACAGCAAGGTTTGCAAACTGAAATGGGTTTTTTTGGTCACGCAGAACTGAAAAACTAACAAAGTGTCTTCAAGCAAACAAACCATCAAACAAACCAGTTTTAACTTAATCTAATGTGCCAACCACTGGAAAAAAGCACAGCTTTGGAGGAAACGACGCTACGTTTCACCAAAGTTACAAATCTTTAGTTCCAAAAAGCGACTTCTGGTTTTCACTAGTAGGTGCAGCAAATCCAACTTAACACAATAAATAGTTGAACAAACTTCTGGACCAGGCTGAGCCAGTTCAAGCACGTTTCAGAGCAGATATAGCTGGGAAGTAAACTTCCCACCTACGCATCACATTTCTTTGCCTGATTGGAGGTATTGTGTTGGCAGGGGTAAACTACAGCTGGTCCCTTTGTTTTTCTGAGGAGGGAAGGATGAAGATAACTTAAGGATATACTGTACAGAGGAAATGCAAGGGCTGAGCGTATATACAGATACTCCCCAGAGAACCCTTGTGGCAGTATTTCCACCCATCGCTACCTGCAGCTAAAAAACATCGCCATTGCAGTCCGTGTCACAGGGGCACAGAGGCATTGGAGTTCTTTGCAGTTCTCCTGCGGTCAGACAGAAACTGCCCCGGGCACAATCCTACGCATGTGCGTGTAAGACTTCCTGAGGGTCACGCTCCCGTGATGAGACACCCCCCGAGGCAGGACACACTCTTCTGTCAGCTTCTGAGTTTCGGGGTCCCAGCACAGCACTGTCGCAATGACTTCATTCTTTTCATCTCGGCCCCCGGTGATAAACAACTTGTTGTTGCAAGGAGAAATCCCACAACTGGCTCTCTCATGGGTGAACTGAGTCACCAGGCACCATGTGTCTTCCTGGGGGCTGTAGGAGTAGAGTGCTTTCATTGCCCCACCTGCAGAGGAAATGGATATCAGTTTGCACCGGCCATTCCTGTAAGAGATTTTAATTAAACCACCCACTTCAACAAGACTCCGTTCCTGATGTTCATAAGAATGATTTATGCCCCAAAGCTAAGAAAAAACAAGGTCACAGGATACTTCATTGTTTTGAAAGCCAGATCCTCAGAAGGCCACTTATTGTTCATACGGCTGTGGAATTTAAGGCCAGAACAAAATGCTGTGGTCATGCAGTGTGACCACAGTGAACCCAGCAACAGACCTTTCGCATACCTGCTCCCTCAGCAAGGACACAGCTATAGAAAAGCTTAGATCATGAAGGACTAGGTGTGGTAAGCTGTCACTGTTGGCAATGGGCACATGATTTCTTCACTGACACCTCTAACTTCAGTGTCCATCTGCCCGTTAAACCTCCTTCTGCCTGGCGCTGGCTATTTTCAAAAGCCCATTCCTAATTTAGGCGTTTGTCAGACTAAACTCATAATCTTACGTGTAAGCTAAACAGAGAGCGACCTTCAGTTTCTCCATGTTTCCAAATCTGCAGTCATTCTTGAAACTTTCTGTGCACCTTTTCCAATTTTGCAGGCTCTTTTTTCTTTTGAAAAATGGTAAATACCTCAGTGCCCAAGAAATGTGGAAATGTATTCCCTCCTGAGACTACCAACAGGTGAATGGTTCTTACTCTGAAATTTCCAGGGACTGTGTCTGTCTTCAACTGTATAGAACAGGGCTGGGGAAACCTTGAAGCCATGGTCTTACTGGTGAGTTACAACACCTTGGATGCTGCTGTTGGCAAAGGGAGCACTTATCTATTGCAGTTATAATAAATATTGGTTTGGGTAATATTAATCCAGCACTTCAGAGACAATCAAGTCACTGGGAGGTGACTTAAACAAGTTTTATTTCCCAACTGGAGCAGACTGAAGATGCACTTTGTTAGTTGCAGTGATTCATCTGGCAGTTGATAGTTCATCAGTCTGGGTAATTTGATTGCTTTGGATGCAGTAACCAAATCTTTTGCCTTTTAAACCTCATGCAGGGCTGATTTCTATCCAATTGAACTAGATTTGTTTCTCAGATAGGGAAACTAGGTTTACAGATGAAAGATGCTGAAGGAATGTAACTGGAATATCGTGTCAAATTTTATCAGGAGTTGTACCAGCTAGCCCGTAAGTCATGCCTTCTCTTTCTGTCTCTCAGCTTGTACGCAGAGGGTGATGTCCATCCATGTGCTGAGGAGAAGCACAAGGTATTTACATACACACAAGGTGCACACATGTGCACACACATGCACATTATAAATCTCCCTTCAGAACACCATTTACTATTTGGTGATACCCTGGCTCTATGCCAGCCTTCAGCACCATATCGATTATCCTGCAAGTGGGAAACTTTCTGCACCAGGACTGGGGAGGGGGGCGACTCTTCAGAGCTCCTGTTCTGGAAGTTCCTCTTTCCATCTTTTGGGTTTTTTTCCAGCACCTTCTGGAGATGTGTGCAGGCTCCCTCTGCAGTTCAGCTCACCACCATGAAACTCTTGTTCTTCCACCTCTGCTTTCAGTTCTGTCAATAGACTGAATTAACCCCAAGCATGATCTAGTGAAGAGGTCTGGACCTTTTGGTATCAGTGGCTCTGCTCTCATGACCTGCTCCTAGTACTCATATCCCTACATAAATCCTGTGTGCGGTGGGTCGTGTAATGTCCCTGGAGAGGAGAGGGGACATGATGGCTCTTAAGATTCTGTGCTAGTTCAAGCTGTCCAAGATACCTACCACACTGACAGGGAGTTTGACTTGGTGACTCTTCACTACTGCTTGTGAATGTGCTGGATTCTCATCCCTCACTAAGCTCAATGGGAAGAGCCATCTGACTGATTATACTCCATAGAGTTTGTGGGTAAAACTAGCCCAACCAAACAAGCCCTGCTGTGTCTAGCAAGAAGGAACATCAATGTTTCACCTACCCACAACATAAATGTGATCACGGAAACTTGCAGCATTGATGCATTTGGCTTCGACTGGCATGGCAGCTTTCAGGCTCCATGTGTTGGTCACGGGGTCATAGCACTGAGTCTTGTCCGTCGCCAGCTTCCCGTTGGGTCCTCCCCCAATCACGTAGAGTTTCTTCTTGTAGCTCGCTGCTGCAAAGGAGCTTACATTGACCATCAGGGGAGCAGCCTGTGTGACCAAAAACTCGTTAGTAACCATTCTGATTTCAAGTAGTCAGACTGATGCGAAGGGGGTGGGAGCCTGTGGAATTTTAAGTCAGATGTCCCCTTTAAGATGATCAGTAGGGTTCAGAAGATGACATTTCTAGGGATAAGGGAGAAGTATGTTTCAGCTTTTTCTTAAGACTGTAAAAGCCTTAATAAAAATATGCTGTGTTCAGATGCTGTTATTAAAATTACATTGTAACAATTCAAAAGCTAAGAAATGTCAGAAATGCCCCAAATCTCCTTTACATACTTATGCCCATTGAAAAAACACAAGGAACTTGTTAGTACGGATTCCTCTGCTTGGCTTTGTATCATCTAAAAACTAGGGTTTGTACCTGCCATTATGATGCCTAATCTCATTAATGTCATGGATTAATTGGCTGCCTAATACTCTCCTCTCATTGGTTGAAGTACAGTTAGAACTGGTTTCTTTCCATCATGTTTGCCTTGAAACCTGTACTTTCAACTTAAATGTATAACGCATACCTTATATAATGCACAGGTTGATAAACACATTATATATATTATATATAATATATAAAAGAGCAGTAGTTCTCAGCCTGTGCTCTGGTTCCTGTATGTTGCGTTCTTACTCACTGATTTGTGGACTACTAGCTTTAAAAGCCAACTAAGAAAAAGAAAATTAGATATCAGATGCTTCACAGGCAATGATTGGCAGGCAATTCTGCAATTTTTACTTTCTGAAGAATGCACATTTCTATAGAAAAAATATTTAGGGTTTTTACAGACTAGAAATACTTAAAAGAATTGTACTAGATCCTGTCTTGTTCATTTTAGTGATTCAAAGCCCTAACATTTGCTGATCAAAATGTTCAAATGTGTAAAATGTTATGTGATGCAGTATCTTACCTCTGACCAGCAGTTATGAAAGGGATCATATGCTTCCATGCTGTTGATTCTCTGCATGCCATCGAACCCTCCAATGACATATACTTTGCCACCCAACACAGCCATTTTATGCCTCCATCGTCCGATATTTAGATACTCAATTTGTATCCATTTGTTGATGGAGGCGTTGTATTTCCAGACATCATGCTTTGTTTCTTTGCCACCTGCAGAACATGACACGTGTAAGTACGATAGCATAGCTTGTATTTACTCCAAATCTGCAATATATTTAAATTTAAAAATGTTTTCTCACAATAGAAAATAAATAATTGGCCCTTAATATTAGCTTCTTAATTACCAACACCAGTGGCCTGGCCCTGTTACACTAGAAGACAATTTCTGCATTTACTTTACTTAATAGTGAAGGAAATGGAACAGTTGCTACAGCCAAGTATTCAATAAAGATAAATCACTGTTCCTCACTTTACCAAACCATGACCACTTTCATTTTAACACTGAATGAGTGACCAAGCACACACAGCATGGTGGTATGCAGGAGATTTTTGTGCACCCCCAAGGCATGGCAGGATGCTGGGAAATGACAAATAAGCAAATGCGATTTAAATAAGAGAACGGAGGATGTTGCTGTTGGTAGTGCCAAATCCCCCCAACACAGGCCTGAGCTGGGGAACTGCCAGTTTGTGCAGGGTAGATCCAGTCAGCTAGCTTAGTGGTTCACATCCTAAAACAAAAGACCTGACCCTGAACTCCTATCAAGTAGCCCTGCATGACGTGTTAGAAATTTTACTATTCGACCCTGGGATCAGATGGCTGGGATCTCATTGCTGTACCTCTCCTTCCGGTCTCTTTCTCTGCTGACTTGGATTTTCTTCCTATTTAAAGATTGAGGATCAGAATTGGACCCTGCAAACTCATTCTAGACCTGACTTGACTCGTGCTAAAGCGAAGAGCAGTGTTCTAAACAAGCACTCCTGTTTGCATATAATTTTTGGTGTAACTGCACTATGAATGGATCTAGTTAAGCCTGAAACCACATTTACAGACTGAGTAGCTTATTCCATCATCTGCAACCTGATTAAACATTTGCTTCACTGGTGAATATACTGAAAAGGGAATTCATATTCCATTGAGAAAGCGTCTGCCTTCATTGGTATTCTGTCCGGCAGCCAGATCTCTGCAAACTGATGGGGCTCATCTCTGGGCCAAATAGCAGATTGAATAGGAGATAATTAGCATGCTAGAAAGAGTCGTTTGTAATGCTTTTGTCTCAGTATTTTTCACATGTATGTGTTGAATTTGATTTGCACTCAAATAGCTGAAGTGGCTGAAGAGCCTGAATGCAGCATTCATGGGCACAAAGGGGCTGAGAGGCTGCAGGTGTTGCCCTTAACCCTCCCTTCAAATTCCCCTTTTACGGGAGCTTGTTCTTCCCTGCACAGGCTGAGACTCTGGAGCCTGAGGTGGACCAGGCAAGTGAGTTTGCTGCACATCAGGGGTAGGGAGTGATTTTTGAGAGAACTGGAGGTTTATTTTGTTTCTATTCTTTCTCTAGACCACAGTTCGTTCTAATTTGAGGGAAAATTGGAACTGAATTAGTGAAAGTAAGAGAATGGTGAGTTTCGTGTCATTTTTAGTTATGTGACAAATGCAGTGTTTCAGTCCATCCAGTCAAAGCATTTAAAGTGTTTGGGGAAATGGTGATCCAAAGGTAGTCATACTCTTATGCAAAGGACTTTGCTATTGTTCAGATGCCAAAAGAGCAGGGAAGATGACAAACTGTACCAAGATATCCAGGGAAATGGGCATGTGGGATGGGAGATCAACTTAGGAAAGATGCAAGTCAAGTTAGAAAAGAACCAAGTCACAGAAGCTAAAAGAAAGAAAACAAGTGGTAGGACATGCAGGAGGAGACAGATATTTAATCGGGATTGGGACACTAATAATTTGGTTTAGCTGATTTGGGTGGCAATGGTGAAAAGGAGATAGGAGAAAGACTGTAAGGGAATGGAGGGAGGGAGTCAAGGACAGGAGATTATCCGGAGAAGGAAGAAAGAGGGCCTGTGAGAACAACAGGAAGAGGAAAGCCAGCTTAGGCTCACCGTGGCAGGGGACATGTTAGCCTGGCCTGGAAGTTGCCTGGATAGAGCGTAAACAAAAAGCGGAGAAGAGATGCTGGAAAAATGTCGGGAATAACAGGAAGCAAAAAGCCTGTGACCTTGACAAAGAGGAAAGGGTAAGAGATTAAAGTCAAATGGAAAAGAGATTTCTCAGCTCAAAGGTGTGAAGGCATGAGGAATGTTCCCTAGTCGGGATGTTTGACTTAGGGTCACCTCCACAGCTAACCTTTAACAGAGGGTCTGCTGCCGGAGTGAAAAGGGGAAAAATGCCTTTATTTGTAACTAGCAAAGAAATAATCTAATTCTTATCCCAAGATAAAGATTTAATAAACTTTACTTTCGAATGAGGTAATAAAAATCTGTGGATTCCCAAAAGAGAGAGTGCAATGGAAGATACTTAAATGAATGCAAGGGACCACTACTCATACTTCATACTCATTCACACCTTAGCCTTCCCTCCTCCTTTCTTCTCTCCTGTCTTAATTGAACATGGAAATATGTTGGAGGATTTTTCAGGAAAAAGTGTCCTACCCATGGGGCACTGCTCTGTAACGTGGCAATGATCACAAGCTTGCTGTCACTTTTTCATTGGCAAGCAGAACCTCAGACTTGATTTTGACAGGCCATCAAAACCAGCAGGCAAACCGACTAGCAAGCTTTTTGATTGTCAAAGTACAACTCTGTAGCTCCATGTTCAAATGCCTACATGGAGCTCAACTGTATCTATGTGGGAAGTTAAATATGCTTCCTGAAGCTCTCACAATGAGGGCCTGCAAACGATACGTTCAGACCGATGCTGTGTGGCTGGACCATTGGGTTTCATCTGGCTTTGGCAGTTAATGTGGCCATTAGCAAGTGTCTAGAGTCCTGCCTGAAACGGTGTTGAAGTGCTCCTGAAAGGGCCTTCAGGTAGCAGCCAAACATTGGTGACAGTTCCCTGATGGTTTGTGACAGATCCTTGCAGAGTGAGTCTGATTCTGGCAGATTTTTGCTTACGCATGTGGAACTGCAAATGGACTTGTTACAAGAAGATGCTGCAGCAATTAGTCTTCATTTTATGTCTGATAAACTGTTCTTGGGGGCCCTCCACAAAGACAGTCGCTGAGTGTGCACGTGGAAGTAGCTATGCATACAGATGAATATTTTCTGAAAAGGAATCCTGTGCTGAAGCTCGTGCCAGGGCCAGGCAATGTCCTCACACATCCAGCACTTCCCTGCAGCCTGTACGAAGCCAAAGCGTTAGGAATGCCTGTAGTGCTTAGTTCTACTAAAGCTGCCTGAAGCACGCCCGTGATAAAAGCTGGACACGATTGTGAGAACCCTCTGCTCCCCTCTTCCACTCTTAATGTCTTGTTCCTTACCTGATATGTAGACTTCATTTTTTAGCGTAATGCATGCAAACTCCACCCATTTTTTATTCTCATTCTCTGTCTCCTGCTCTGTGATTGGTAATTTTGCTACTTCCAGGCGGCTTCGCCTCAAAGGATCCAGGCACGTCACTTCTGCTACAAACTTCTCATCTTTTGTACAGCCCCCTATGATCATAAACACCTCAGACTGGAACTCGTGCATCCTGGGCTTGGTTCTTTCTGTAATAATCTAAATGCAAGCAAGACAGAGTGAGTACACAGGGCACTTACACCTACGGTTACAGCACGGCCTGGTCACCTTTTTTCTGATTACCTGTTCTGTAAATCCCAACTGGCTTACATCAGCTGAACCAATTACCCAACGCTCTCTTAAGCTGAAAGCCTGGAAAGCATCCTTAGAAGGGTAGCAGCAGAGGTTGCTGTATCCTTCTTCCATCAGGATTTCTCCAACGCTAGACGTAGTTGCTTTTGCTTACCCGCTAGGATCCTTTCAGATCCCCCTGGGAATTCCTAAGAGCTATGAAGGTGCGCACTAGTGACAAGGCTGGGTGCATGTGAGGCAGCTGAAGAAGACAGGTTTCATTTGGGCTGACAGTGAGGGCAAGGTAGGAGGGCCCGAAGGCTTGTGTATGCCCTGGGGAGCTTGGAGGGAGCAAGAATGCAGTTAGCACTATCAGAAAATAATGGCTTTCATTATTTGTCCTGAAGAGATATTTTAAAGCATCAGAGCAATAGTAATTCTCTACTGTGGTGAGGGCTTTATTTGTTGGTTTCTTTGTTTATAAGCCCTAATTTTAAGCCAAACCCAGAAGATTTACTTAAAGCCAACACCAGGCTCTGTAACATGGTTAGCTCTAATTTACTGTCTGTTGGCTCAGTTTATTGACCAGGTCTTTGTCTCAGGGACACTGGAAAAAGTCACTTCCTGGGCAGATGTTCACCAGGAACAAAGAATGCAGGGAGTGCTTGGAAACTTCTGTTCTGCCTGTAGGAAACACTTACAAGCAAGTGGAGATGAGTGCATTAGTGTCCCAAGGTACACTGGCACTGTGCTGAAGGACAGAAGGAATAACCTTCTTTATCCTGCCCCGTTCTTCATACTGGAAGAAATGCAGTGTAAAGTGTATGGGGAGCACATAAAGTTCCTCTGCTTCTGCTGCATCACAGGACATTGGCTAATTTGCAGACCCTCAAAGTCTGCTGGGAGAGGTCTGCACTCCTCTGCGGAAGTCTTACATCTGGCGAGGTTCAGATCGCAGTTGTTACCTGCTGCAAGCCCCAGAGGAGCAGTCCGTGGGCTCACAGGTTAAATTCTGTGCAATAGGCGGCTTGCTTGCAGTTTTACTTCTCTTTCTAAACTACATTTAATGTGTTTCTATAAATCGGCCTAATTTATATTTTTAAAATACTATTTATACAGACATAGATGTCCCTACATTTAGCAAATCATTAGACAAATCTTTACAAACATCTGTCCCAGAACTTGCCGGCTTTCAGAGTTCTGTTTTTAGCCCGCTGCCACCATTGCCAGGCATCAGCCCCAGGGAGGATAGCTGTCAGGGCTGCCTCTGACGGCTGCGTGATGAGCATTCAGCTCCAAGCAATGCTCCCTGTGTCTATCCCACGTGAACCTGACAGCACTGCTGAGTGGGGCAAGGCTTCCTCGAGGGGTTCCCACCAGACTGGCCAGCACTGCCCGTGTCATCGTACTGTTGCAGTCACCAGCACAACGAGCCCTTGGGCTCTCCCCTGCTGCCAGTGACTCATCCACTGTTAGCGATGGATCCACAACATGCTCCTGAGCCCTCCAGCCTTCCCCTGACTCTTTGGCTGAGGAGGCACACCAGATTCCTCACACACTCACGTACCTTTGCTCCCGTTGTGCAATCTGATCTCTGGTTCCTCTCCCCTCTACCCCATATTTTGGGCCGGGAGACATGGCTGATACCTAACTTTCCAAAGAGTTAATTTGAATTTGGCAATTGAAGAAGTGGAGATCCACCACAGCCTACCTTGAGCAGGCAGGATGGGACTGGACTGGATGTTCAGGATGAACCTGTCTCTTTGGGTGCAGGGGCCTCTGCAAATGAGGAAGATAGGCAGATCTCTCCTCTGGGGAGAGAGCCTCTTCTTCATGAGAGGTTCTGTCTTTCTGAAAGATTTCCCCCCGTAAGTAATGAATGGAGACGGCACATATTCAGATTTGAAAGAGTCATTACCGATTGTGGCAGAGTTCATTGTGAAAATTATTCTTCCTTTCTTAGGCTTGAAATACCAGCTGAGAGGGTGAGGTGTCGGGAGCAACACCATTTGCCTTTTTACCAAGGAAGTCACCTGGGGTGTTTGTTTAGCTGCGCAAGCATGTGCACAAAGGGTCAAGCTCGGATGTTCATAAACGGGAAGCCGTACGCTTTGTTTTAAAACAAGCTACAAGAAATTCTAAGCTCTCTAAATAAGCAGGATAACAGGTGAGGCTCTCCTTGACTTTTCAATAGCACCAGTCAGGGAACTTCACTGTGAATACCCTTTTCTGCCTCACAGTACTGCCCCTTCTGATGGGAATTTTGAGCAGAAGCATGAGACATTTAGAAAGAGCAGCAAATACCTTCCTTTTTCACTCACCTCATTGCCTGATAGATGGTACATTCTTGCTTCCTGGAGCAAAGGAAAAACATCTGGACACTGTCTAATGAGCTGATCGGCTTCAACAGTCTCTACGAAATACCAAGGGTCCAAGAGGGGCAAACGGACATTCTCTAGCACATACGGCAGGAGAGGAAACCTTTCCGATTCCTTGTAACGAACCCAGTTCATTACAGTTTCGAACACCTGTGCCTCTTCCGTGACGTAGAGGTCATCGCTCTTCAGCGTGCTGCAGAGAATGTCGGCCGGCAGCTCCAGGAACTCCTCGTAGTTCAGGACCTGGGTGAAGTTCTGGATAATGTAGTTCTGCACCTGTTCTTTCAGGCTGTGCAGGGAGTGAGCGTCAGCCAGCCGCAGGATGCCAACACAGTTCTCCGGCTGGAGGGCTTCGGTGAGAAAACTGGCACAAGCGTCTACCATGCGAAGGAACTGTGGGCAGAAAAAGCATGTATAAGCACAGAGCGGTTACTTGGGTGACTGTATCGCAGAAGAACTATGGAGCTTTTTGAATTTTGTTTCATAAATGTAAAGGGGTTTCTACTCTTCCCTTTCCTTCTTTGAAATCTCAGAGCATGAGGAAATGTGGAGATACAAAGCACAGGGAAGGTCCTCAGGCTTCAGATGTTCTTGTCCTGCTTCATCTTGTATGTCAGCTCAGATCTAGTAGAATGGAGTCTGGTTTTAGAGTGCAGGTGGCTCCACTGTCTACATTTATGCTCCCACCATCCCAATTCAACGTGTCTGAGGCCCTGCAAGAGTGGTGGAAAATGAGTGCTGGGTTCTGGGAGGTTTGGGTCAGTGTGGCCCCTCGAGAGTGTACGGGCATACTGTCCTGTACTGGGGACGTGGCAGAAAGAGATTGACCATCAGCAAATCTTTGAGTTGCCTAAAAGCCAGGGTTGTCTTGTGTCTGTTGCTCCAAGATTTTAGTGACCTTTGTTTTCTCTGTCATCACTATTAGTTCAAAAAACTACAGATGTGCATTTTGCACACAGTCTACTTAATGAACTTGCCCTGTTTGTGTTCAGTAGGGCATCACAATGACTCTCATTAATTTCTTTTGCACAGTAGCCCCACCTGAGGGTCCCGAATGTGCCTATCCTGGACTACAGATGTCTGCGGGACATTTGCCACAAACTACAACATGAGCTGGATTGCTGGTGATAGTTCAGAAATTGCAAACCAGTTGTGGGTAGAAGTGGTAAGTTATAGGACACCATCCTGGGCTTTCCATCGCTGCTTTGTTTTCAGATATGGATAGGGAATCAGTATTTTGTGTTGGTTTTGCCACTGAGCAGTGCAAACAGCAACATACAGAAAGATGGGTCAAACTGATTTCCGTCCACGCTTTTTGGGTCTTTTTTCCATCCAGCGTCAGCAAGCAAACCATTTTAACTCGTTCTGTCCCACCGGGGAAAGTTGCACAACAGTAATTTAGGGGCAAAGAGGAAGCGAAACATTTTTAAACACTGTAGTATGTAGATTTGTTTCAGTAATTAGGGTAGAATCTTCCAGACCCGGCTGTGTTGTGTTGACACATTTAGACTGTTTACCAGAGCTGAGCGATCGCAGACGCTGTGTACAGACTACCTGGTTCCTGTTTTACATTTAGATGTGGTCAGAAGTTTAGAGAAATGCAACTGACTGATGAGCAAGGGTACACGAGGTCTCAGAGTAAGTCGCTGCCGTTGTGATATAAATATGTCAGTGGCACGCTGTGGCAAAGCAGCAGAGCTCGGCGGCCCCTCAGTGCCTGCCATGCTCATGTGGCCCGGTCTCTGGGCTAGCACAAGGCTAACTGAACTCTCCAGTGCGTTTCCCTGAGGATCTGAAAGGACTTTGCCAACATCAGACAGTCCCGAGGCAGGTTAAGCATTAGCCCTTTGAAAGTTGTCAGCAATGAGATGCAAGAAACCAAAGCTGGGATTTGTCAAGGTCACTCATCAAGTCATCCACAAGTGTGGGAATAGACATCAGAATGATGTGTTCACCAGCCCAACCACTGCAGAGTGCTCTAATTATTTATACATGGTTTGTTAAGAGCGATACTCACAAGATGATACCAGAGGTTTTTCTCCCAGGCAGCGCACCCTGGTCTGATGGCCACACAGGCACCACTGATCACGCTGGGTAGCTGTGTCTGTGGCCAGACGAATGCGGAACTGTGAGGTGTGGGTGTGAGAAACAGTCCTCAGTGAGGACTTAAGCAGAGAGGTCAGACCACTTGAGAGCATATCAAGATAGGACTTTCCCTGGCTGCTGCTCCTCACCTCTGTGCTGAACTGTCTGCCCACCACTCCCTTCATTTTGAGACAAAACTCCCCCCAAAACTCCCCCAGACTTGCTGGGGATGCTTCAGTCAGTCCAATGAGATTGGGTGACTCAGGAGAGCACGTGGGAGGAAGACACCCCTCAGCCTCTGCTTCATCTGCTCTGATTATTCTTGCCGATCTTCTTTCCCCTCTGTGAGTATCCTTCCTAATGCCACCCCAGGCATTTTAAAAACTCTGTTCCCTGGGAACAGTTTCCTCAATAATTGGGTCCTCCTTCTCCTAATACTGCTTTGAATTCAGTTTCTTACTTGCTACAGATATCCCATATTGCTTGCTTGGCCTCCTCTCTGAGTAATAGAACTTTATTCTCCCAGTTTAAGTCCTTGCTTGTCCCAGCTTTGATTCTAACTGTCTAGTGTAGCAGTGCCAGCAGCCCTGCCTCCTGCGATAACCCCCAGAAAGGGAAGGGAACAGCGGGTGAAAGGGCTCTTATTCATAATTCCCCTCTGCATTCAGCACACTTTGGGGGCAGATCCTGCACCCCACAGCTGCCCTGCCCTCACCCACCCGCTCTGCCTGTGGCTGCAGGGACAGCACGTCCTGGCTCTGCGGTGACACCTGCGTCCAGAGGGAGCCCCACAGCGGGAACCAGCCCAGTGCTGGAGGCCACAGGGACCCTCTCCGGTGAGCTGACAGCTTTCTGAGCCTGTGAACCGATCTCTGACCCGGCGCTGCCCAGGAGCCCTTCCTTAGCAATTCGTGTCTTCGTGGCTGGTGCTGCGCAGTGGCACTGTCCTGCAACTGCCACCCTGGGCCCTCACTGCCCAGTGGCTACAGGATGGTCTTCAGATAACTGGCAAAGTATTTTCCTTACAGTGTCTTGTTCACAAGAAGTGGATTAACACAGGGATGAGCAGTCAGTAAGGCCGTCAGGCTGGTGGTACTTCAGCTGTGCCCTGGGGACAGAGAGCCCCATGTTCCAGGGCGTCTGCCACTATTCCCAGTGCAGCTGGCATTTCCACGGCAGTGGTCATCACGTCCCCTTGTGACAGTTCTGTTTCTTTTACATCTGCTCAGGGGTTTGCTTCCCTTCCACAGACTCTTCGCTTCCACGGAAGCAGCTGATGTGTCCCCTCACCCAAGCCATGCTGAGGGAGGGGGGCAGTACAGAGGTTCTGGGAGGGCGCAGAAGGAAGGTGGACAGGTCTGAAGGTCAGTGTTGATTGCGCCGGTTGAAGCACAGCTCTGTGTCACAGCCCTGAGGAGCAGCTGAGTTCTGGGCCTTACGGAGAGGTGAAAGGATGAGCTGCTCTGCAGGCAGTGCTGGTGGCAGAGCACTGGGCTGGGTCCGGGGTGGGCACCAGCCCTACCAGCGGGGTGGCTGCACAGCCGCCAGCTCAGGCAGAGGAGGGGACTGCTGAACTCATGGTGCTGCAACTGTGCTCTAGGTGGAAAAATCTGTCTGGGTCACTTCAGCGTGAGGCTTAGCTGTTCAGCAGCTGCCTGTTCCAAACCTGCTTCTCCCAGGCGGAAATCTCTGTGCACAAAGCCCACTACGGTGGGGACTTCTCACCCTCAGTAGCCTTCCACCTCTCTCTGCTGTCAGCCTTGACTGCATTTGGTCAAAACTTATCGAAAGGAACTAAGGGAAGGCATGATTATGTTGAACTTTTCCAAAAATATTTCTAGAGAAAAGTGGGGTATCTCCATTGGAATATCTAAAACTGTGTAAGTTATTTCTTTTCTGATTCTCTGTCAAGACTGAGAGATTGGAAAGAGGCAGTGCCAAAAAGTGTTGCTGGTGAGATAAAAAAGATCTGTTTGGAACTATTGGACAAGGTTTTTGCACGTCATTAATTGGAAAGGAAAGAATTTCCCAAACAAAAATGTTACAATTAACTGCAGAATTAATCTTTTCAGCTACTGATATATTGACATGAAACATTTGACTCTTTCAAGTGTTACTGTTTGTTCTGTGGCATAAATAGCAGAGACAAGCTGGCAGAACACTAGTAGTTACTAAATCTTTTTTACACAAAAAACATTTTCAGCCAAAAACCTCACCCATGTATAATGTGAGGCTTTAAGACCTCATAAATCTTCATAGTATCCAAGACCATTGCAGTAAGACTTGGGATCATTGCTTTTAGTTGAACATTCCAGGGTTTCTAGGCTTTTGTACTTTACTATTCTTGCTTATGGGACCCTCACAGTGTTATCATTACTCAGTGTTTGATAGTTTTCTTAAAGCCTTGGGAATCGAATTTATTCTTAATTTTAATGAAAAATAGGAAGGAGATGGTTTTGATGGTTTCAGGAAAAACAAAACAAAACAAAACAAAACAAAACCCTAAGGAAAAAAGGTTCAGAAGAAAACAAAAAGAACAAAGAAAAATATCCTGAAAATGAACCAAAAGTAACCTTTGAGTGCTACCGGTTTGCAGGCTTGGGCTGCTGATAAGGTCAGTAAGCTGCTGCACTCCAGCCCCATGCGACACCAAAGCTACACCAGCATTTCTGGGTAACCTTGGAGATCACTTCGTGATAGCTTTCCCTTCTCTCCCCAGAGTGAGCACCAACTCCCATTACCCCAAAGGCCACAGGCTCATTGTAGAGCAACACTTCCCATGTTTGGAAGATTCAAGAAGCTGAAGCCCATAATGAACCCCAATGCTTATGGAGTCAGGTGTCTGTGCCTTCCTTAAGGAAAAGACTGGCCACACACACACGTTGGCACTTCGCAGGTTATGCTGGTTGCAATTTGTTCGCAATTTACAGCTTGGTACCAGAGACTGCAATTTGGTAGCCCTCACAGGTGATTTACAGGACATGTGAATACATCATGGACCAAAAGCTGAGTAATCCTGCTCAAATCTGACTGCCCACAAGTCCCAGGTCATGACTAAAACCCTTTACATCCAGTCCTACAAAGGAGGATGCCGACTTTGGCTGGTGAGCCTCCACCTGAGGGCATTGGAGAGGGAGAGACGACGTTAGCTTCCTGCTCTGGCCCAGGCCAACCACTGCCCACTAGCTCTTTTGGGCTGGAGGACAGCTGGCCCTTGCAGGCCAATGTGAACCTTGGGAAGCCCCAGCAAGCCAACCCTGCTGCCTGGCCGGCACAGAGGGGAGCTGCTCTTGTTTGCACAGCACCCAGCACAGTAGCATTCTAGTACATGGCTGCAACCGCCTCTTTTTATCACAGCCTAAGTAAATATGAAGCAAATGCTTCCAGAACCCATACAATCAGAGAAGTTCACACTGTGTTAACTAGGGTACGACATGCTGTTGCTGGAGCAGCAAGACTGGATCAGTGCATTTGAGTTGTCTGTACCTGAAAGAGGCTGGCAGCTTCCAAGACTTTCTGTACGTTCTGCTTTGTGATGAGCATCTTGCTGGTGTAGGTGTAGTCCAGGAGTATATTCATGGTTTCTGCGTCAACTCCTTTAAGTATGATCTTCTCTTCATATTTCTCTCTTAAATCATTGCAGAACATGGCCCTGAAAAGACACATTGGTTTTACTGCATCCCAGCCAGGATGAGGCATGCTGAAAACACTTGGTTATATAGATTTCAACACCGAATGTTCCGATTGCTTCATATTTTATGCAATTAGTCCTATAGCAAAGTAGCAAGGAAAATACTTCCGTTTCTTTCATACCTCTTTACTCATGAGTTTGATAAAGCACACACACACGATGGATACCCCAGAGCTGGACTCGGAGCTCCGTGGCAGCAAAAGGCCGCTGGGACCTTCCCTGAGCATCTGTCTGGGCTGATGCTGCAGAGCACTTGTCACGTCTCACCTACAGGCTCCTTCCGTTTCTAGTACAGGCACCGCTCATTAGGCCCCAACCTCCAAGGCTCTGGCATTCTCCATACTTCGTTAACTCCTAGCTCATGTACTTTATCACCCTCGGCAAGGTCAATGCCCCTGCGCTCCCGAGCTGCAGAAGCTGCTGGGACTGAGCCCTGAGGGCCAGACCAGATCCACGTGTTTGATAGCCTCACCTCTGAGCTTCCCAGCATATCTCTGACCCCATTAACACCAGGGATGGGCCAGGAGGGAATGGCTTATGGATTTTCTTCTCATTAAGAAGCTGACTTTTTCTCTGCTAGATTTTGGGAGCTTCTGGTAGGATTGTAGAGTTGGCACCTCTTGGCTAGAGAAGTACTTCAGTAATCATGAGTTGGAACTACTGTTAGACATAAAGCACAGTGATTTCATGCATGTGGGTATCACCTCTTCTTTGGTGGATAGTACTGCATTAGAAAGGCGACTGCCACACACACCTTTGCCACGGGACAGATATTTCATGTGGGATAAAATCAGAAATTTCTCTAAGAGCTATTTAAATTCACTTTCATTGTGATAGCTGCAAGGCAAACACACACATCTTCATCTGCATTTTCAATTCATAATTAAGTATTTCTTCCAATGCTTTTGCTTTTATTTAGAAGTTTGATCAGTCTCAATCCCATCTTGTTCACTGCCTTCGGAGAGTGAGATTTCACATCATCTGGAATCTGGTTCAACAGATCAGAAGTACATGAGTCCGCTTGTAACTGCGTTGGTGAAAAACATGTGCAGATCTAGAGTGTAATTAGAAGCACTCTTTACCCTGCATACCAAGCCCTTCTTTATTAGTCATGTACAATGTTGACAGGACAGTGCAACCTGGGAAGTGGCTAGAGGTCCAAAGTCTTGGGCCATGCATTTCTTGTAAAAGCGGTGCCAGAATAAAGCTGCCCGAGTGACACAGCTTACTGGAACCAAGATGTAAACAGTTTTTGTTGCAAGGCAGTTTAGGTATGTTGAATGGCAAACGGCTAGAAGATACCAGCTGCTCCTTGCTCTAAGAGCTAGCTGTTCCTTGCCTCAGCAGAGATTTTATAGAAGGGAGAGCTGGTATTAGTTATCTCAGTGTATAAAACTGCTTTTGGATAGAGACCTAACTTTTGAACAGGAAACTTGGGCAAAGGATTTACTCATCAGAAAAGTTGTTCAGCCAAAATTCTCATTTTCCCTTCACTCGCCGCAGCTCATCAGAGGTTTTTGACTCACTGCTGTGCTCCACGGTCCAGTTTCTGCTGCCACTGAAATCCGACTATTTGAAAGGCATTAAGACACAGTACTCCTTAACTTCAGTGAGCACAAGACTGGGATTGTCCCTAGCTTCTCTCCCTTTTGACGGTGTTGAATGTTGTCCGTTGTCTGTCTGGGACACGCAGGCAGGTGGCCATTTGAAAACATCACTCCTTGGTACCCGCTTCTCCTGGTGAATGGGGTTTTTACGTGGAGAGGGAAGGTTGTACAAAACAGCCGTTTCTATTGCACAGGATTGATAGGCGCCGAATGCTTCATCTGAATGAGAAATAGGCTGTTGTAGGGTGCAGGTGTTGTCTGCTCTTGTTCCTTTTATCTCTTAAACTGGTGACTCCAGTCTTGTATTTAACCATCCCTGCCGGGGAGGTGAGAGCTCTCACTTCCGTCCCGCAAAGCCGGAGCATTTGGTGGAGGTCACTCAGAGATACTCAGCATTACACCATTGCAAGGCTGCTCAGAAACCAGCCTCGGGATGGTGGTGGAGGCTTGGCACAGGGATCTTGTCAGAGGGCTCTCACCTATCTGTCTCCTCATCTGTGAAATTGCGTTAGAGCTGCCATCCACTCCTGATCTCGTAGGGTACGGATTCACCTAACGTGGCTGCGACCTGCAGAAATCACACATCTGAAGCACCCTGTTCTCCCACCAGTGTGCCTCTCGAGGGCTGAACAGGGCAGTACTATCCAGAAGAGCTGGCGCCTGTAGTGGCCTTCCCTCTGCTCAGATGGGTGGACGCCATTCCCACTCTGTGTACCGACCAGCGTGAACACCCTGACACCACTCAGGACTGACCTGGCTGAGCTTCTCTTGCTGCTTCTGAACCTTTCTGTACTTACCCAGAGAGGGGTGTGATTATTTTCTCTGGGGCTCTAAATCCTTCAGATGTGGCTACTAATTTTGTTGTCTGTTTCCCTGGTTCCTGTCCCTGCGTAATTTTAAACTAAGCCTTTGACTTCATACTTTGTCCAAGAAATGCGCATTTGAAGTGAGAACCGAGGGCCAAATTAGATACCTGAAAAATGGGTAAGTTTAGAAAAAACAGGGAGAAATCTCAATGAAATAAATGAGAGGTTTTAGTTTATGAAGTACTTTTTAAGCACTCACCCACACTGGAATGCTTGTGCTTGGAATTGCAAACCTGACTTCAAACAACCATGCTGGAGTTTGAGGATGCTCTGGAAAATATTGCTTCAACCTCTCCCAGCCCCATTCTCCCACTACCTTGGGCAGCGCGGGAGTAAAGAACTATGGCTCAGCCTTGGCCAAGTTGTACTTCTCTTCTCTGCTTTGTTACCTTCATCTGGGTAAATGGAGAGTTAATGCTCCTATGTCCACAGTTGCAGGACATGTCAGCAGTACTAGTATCTACTCTCGAGCAGTGCTGAAGGAAGGACTAGAAGCTGTTAGCTTTGTTTAACTGTGTTTAAGTCAGCTGCTAGGGATTGCTTGCATTATGGCACCCAACATTCAGGAAAGGGGTTGTGTAACATGCTGTTGCAGGGGAATGAAGCCCGTGACTCACAGGGTCCCTTTGCTTTGCCCCTGTGCACGGGTCAGAGGCCATCTAATAGCATGGAAAGTACTCACAGGAGTAGTGTGATTGAAGAATTTCTTCTTTCTTTGGGCTCTTGCAGCTTCCAGTGAATTATGGCTTGATGAAACGAGCTGCCTTGTGAGTGGCAGAACCGGTGAAGCTCAGTTCCCTGCAGACTTGTGTCGTCCTTTCCCGCTTCACAGTAACCTCAGCTTCCCCTACCCAAGCCATCCATTCTCTCGTTATTCCACTCAAACATTTCACCGTCCCTCTCAGGACACTCAGCTCTGTGCTGGCTGCCTGTGTCCGGCCGAGCAAGGGCTGGCTGCGTGTGCTTTGGCTGGTCCTGACCACTGCGTGTGTTGGCTGGCCAGGACGCGGTGCTTGCGTCCCAGCCGATCACCACACGGCCCCAGTCCCAGCATCTCTCCTCTGCCTGGCCTTCCATCAAACCTGTGGATTTGAGATTTGAGATTTCCGCCCTCTGCCAAACGTGATTGAAACTAACCCAAAGAGTCGTGACAAGAGGCACTGACAGCGTGATAGAACAAACCTCAACCCCACGGGGAGCCAGGTCAAACACAAGCACCGGGGGGTGGGGGCAGACCTTTTGCATGTGTGCAATTGTCTTGGGATGAGCTGACTTCCAGCCAGGCATCCCCCTTCCTTGCAAGGGGCAGGCTGTACCTCAGGGATCAGTGGAAAACCAGCCAACAGTAGTTACGAGAGAGCTTTCTTGCCTGGTTTTCACTGCTGAAGTCCCGTCTGCTTGCAGCACCTTGCCTCGCAGCTGAAGGGGAATTGTTCTTTTGTCAAAGTACCATTACTGGAATTCTGATTTTAATTTGTGCATCTGCTCTCCTTCCTGCACACAATGCTGGTAGACAATATTTGGGCATCCCTGCTTTTAGTTGCACATTTTCACTCCTGCGATACATATAGTCTATCTATAGAAACAATACCTATCTTCGTATATTCACAGGCACAATCTCTGTTATGAGATGATAAAACCATAACTGTTTTGCCAGGCACTACCAGCAAAGCTTACTAGACCCCATTAAAATTAGCTTTCTGCTCATGTCACAAGTGGTCACAGGTTCTTTTTTCTCATGTTTCCTCCGTAGCTATTCAGTCATCTGACAGCTTTAGCAGTAAAAAAAAAGAAAGAAAAAAAAATCCCAGCCATGCAAATGTGATTGTCTAACTGATAATGGAAAATCTGTGTTAAAACTGATACTGAGTTCTAAAATCCGTCTTTGCTGGCCAGTTGTCTCAGATAGACTATCTGTTGTAGTACTGAAAGAATGAAAAATTCCAGGGGACCAGAGGGAGGGGGTGAAATGGTAAAATGGTTTTCAAGGAGGTATTCCCCATTGCAATTGATATTCAGTAACCCTAGGAAAGATGGAAAAGTCCTTCTCTTTCCTCCTCAAAAATTTTAAGCAATATATATATTTTACCACAGAATGGTAATGGGAAAAATTAACAAGTTCCACAAACCCACTCCTACCTCAATAAAAATACGGTGTTATCTGAACGAATATTAGCCTGAATCCCAAAGGGACAATACAAGGGGCTGCAGATACTTGGTTAAAACATTTTCTCATCCACTTGTCTGCCAGCCATTCGCCGCTTGTTTGCATGCCTCTGGCCGACTCACTGAGTGCTGGTATCAGAACTCTGGCAAATCCACAGCTTGGCACCTGCCTTATTTAAGTCTCCAACCTTAAAAAAAAGAGCTGAAAGGTGTCAGGAATTACAGGCTCACTGCAAATTTGCAGTTTAGCACCCAGTTTACACTCCATGGAGATCTACATTTCAAGCCTAAGAAGCAAAGTAAGTTTCTTGGGTTTGTTTCGTCCATGCCTTACCTGAAATAGTTGCTTGCTGCAGCGAGGACCACTCGGTGACAGGAGAATTCCCTGCTGTCCACGCACAGGATGACATCTGTAAGGGAATTCTCAAGCCGAAGGTTCTCCAGGCCATTCTGGAGCACCAGGGAGAGTCCCGTATCATCAAACTTGACCTTTTCACCACTCGAGACTTCCACCAGGTCCCCCATTTTCATCGAACACTCATTGTCCAAAGAGATCTCAGGCTCCTCAGAGCTCTTCTCCAGTGTGTCCCCCATTTTCTGGGCAGGACCGTCTCATTCTGTTGGTGCCTCAATCTAAAAAGAGCTCCTAAGCCCCAGACGAGTCACACTGCAGAAGTTGGGCGGATTTCCTGTCCAGAGGTCTCTGCTTATCTGTAGCTGTCACACACACATAACAGGAAGCCTTGCACTTTCTCATCCTGTTAACACAAACAAAGGCTGTTTTTTTTCGGTGAATTTCAGGCAGTATCAACGTGTTTAGAAAGGACTTAAGATGCCTCTGGATGTGAGAAGATTACAAGTGACAGGGAAGGCCTGCTTCCCGCCCTCAAACCAGTCGTTATCCGGATCTGCTGGTTGTGGTGATAGGTGCACCATATGGCTACCGAGTCATCCTGCCAGACGGGGCTGCTAAGGGTATTCTTTTAAATTTCTTCGTCCAGGTATGCAATTATTAATTAGTGAGGTGGTTTTGGGTTTTAATAATACATATTCAGAAAGCCCTCCCAGCGGCTGCTTCTGCCCCTCCTGGTGTGTTAGCTGACAAACACTGCATGGCTTTTCTTCAAGGCTACGTTGTCCTAACTCTCTCCAGGACATGGAGCAGCATCAGAGATCTCGCAGCTGATGGTCTTCAGGCCACACTGCCAGGCAGTGATGTCCCTCATGACTCTGTGCAGGCAGAGTCATGTCACCAACTCTGGCTCATCGTGGAAGCTAAAGGAAAGAGCCTAGGCGACTGCTCATCCCCACCATCCCCGCTGCTGGAGGTAGCTTGAGTCGCATCCACATCCGACTTGCAGACCTCAAGATGAAGACAGACAGCAGTGGGGCTGTGGGCTGAGGAGTGGGCAGTGGGGGCGCTGCAGGGGAGCGCTGGGGCTGACCCTCCAGCAGGACAGGAGCACACAGAGCACAGGGCTGAAGTTTCACTTTCACTCACAGCTGAATGGGATCTACTTGGACCTCGCCTACATGAGAAGCTGACCCACGGTGGCAGAGATAAGCCACACAGCCTACTGAAAGCAACAGGGTGAATCCCCTGGCTTGCTTAGGAAACTCTCATGCTGTGGAGTTAGAAAGTATTCTGCCTGCCCCCAGCCCTGAAAGGAATGCAAGGCTAACCTCTAACCTTGGGAGCTTGAGTGGTAACCAACCTTGCCTTTGTGAAACTTCTAGGAATCCTCTTTCAGCCAATCCTCATGTTTTTATTGTGTGTTTGGTTTTCTCTTTTGTCTCCAGCTTGTATAGCTGAACTCAGTCTGAAGGGAAGCTTGGCTTCGAAGAGGGAGGTGAAAGCGGCATTCAGAGAGAGACAGATTTAGAGGGTTCTTGTATGGGATAGGATGATCAAGAGGAAGGAAAGCAAAAAATCTCCCTCCTGATCTCCCCTGCCTTCTTGCAATGGGTTTTTCTTCATTTTGTGTCAGCTGTGCAAAGCTTTGGCTTTTTCCTTTCCTAGGTGATGTAAATATGTTCCTGCTGCCTTTTGTGCTAACCTTAGGTAATGAATGCTTCCTTTTTAAAGCCAGTCCCATCTTTCTGCCAAGAGCTCCTCCAGGAATACTCCTCAAAAATATCAGGTGTGCTTTTAAAATCACAATATTTTAAACCTGTCTCGGGTTAGGTTCTCTTTGTTTATCATCATGACTTTTGACCTTAGGGAATTCATCTTATCAGGCTTTTCTCTGATGGTGAGAAACTTCATATTTTCTTTATCTGTTTAAGTGAAAGCTGAGATTCAGCAGTGATCACTTGATTGCAGTTGCCGAAGCTTTGAACAAAGCATTTGCAGTTGCCAAGGCTGAAGTAAGACTGTATTGGCTGTGAGTGCTGGGAACGGAAGCCCTGCAGTAACTAGGTCGGTGATAGCTGTGGTATTGGCAGCGTGCTACCCATTAACTGCAGTGTAGAAAGGACCTTAGTAGCTCAAGCAAGTGCTGACTAGTAATAGCAATGATCACTATCTACAGTCTGTCTTCTGAGCCATTGCTAACCCATATGATGTATTTTTAACCCTTTAAATCTTTTTTTTTTTTTTCCCCTGCCAAGCACCTCCCCTCCTTTCTTCTTCTGTCAATCTGTTTTTATAGGGCTGACGTATATTTACAGAATCCCTTGCTCAGGGATTAATCCACAAATGTAGTAGCTAGTTTCATTATCTGGACATGGACCAGGGAAGTGCTGAGGTCAATGATGCGTCTTTACAAGTGTAAGGGAACAGACCCAGCATCAGGGATCTGCTTGCCTGAGCTGCTCCATCACCCAAGACTGCAGCAACAACGTGTTATTTAATCCTGGGGCAAACCCAGCTTGTTACTTTATGGTAGCAGCTTACAAATACATTCTCCTTTTTGGCCTTTAGCAACTTGCTCTGGCTGCACTCCTACTGTTCTCATTAAAGAATTACCTTCTAGCTAAATGAACACTTAATCTGGTAAAAGCTGAAAGTTTGTCTGTCCGTGATGTGTTTGGGTACAGTCTTCAGCACACTCATACTGAATTGACTTATGTTGGTTCTGTACCCTCTTGGGATAACTGGCCGGGATTGCTGGCTAAATAACACATATACACCGCTTCTATCACACAGTGAGTTCACAGAGCTACGTAACATCACTGACTGCTGCTGGCACACACGTCTCTGTACAAGTTTGGCGAGCTGAGTTCAGAGGCTACTTTGCATCCTGCCCTGACCTCCTTACCTCTGCATCCTCTGTTGCCCATTGAGCATGCTCCCTGCTTAAATGTTGGTCTGCAGTCAACACCAGACCATTTTCAACTGTCTGTTCCTGCAACCGGCATCTCATCACTGTGGCATTTCAGTACTGTAAAGCTTGACCATGCCAGGTGAATCTGCCCCGACTCACCAGGGGTCCTGGTTCCCACCTCAGCGACTGAAAGATTCAGGCAGTCCCTGGGAAGACTTATGGACATGGGGCCACAATTAAGAGGAGGGCCAGAAGAAATCACACCTGGGACAACCACCAACAATCAATCGAGAGCAAGGAGCTCAGGCATTCTTAAAACAAGGGCAGAAACATAGAAACCTATGTCTGACAGTTCTTGCCACTTGTTTTGCTTCCCACAGTCCTTGTACTTTAGCTAACACAGCCCTTATGGACCTAGTGAGTCTGAGAGGGACCAGGAAGGAAACACGGGAGCGTGTGGCTGCCTCAAGGAAGGGGCCAGATGAAGACTGGCAGGAGGTTTTCCAGACTGAGAAAGAAGACAGTGAGCCAGCCTGGTTGCACGAGGATCTGGAAACTTCCTGCACTAGGAATATAAGCTGAACTTATAAGCTTAATTAATAATAAGATGAACTTGCAGATGGCCATGGCTTTGTATTTCTGACCTGGAAGGGAAATCTCCTGTGAGTCATTGCAGAGATGACACAAAGTACATCCTTGCTGTTTGTCTTCTTCCTCATATTCCAGACCTTGTCCGTTTCACGGTCACCAGCATTGCTCCAGGTACGTGTGATCCACGGCCAAGTGGCTGCTTTTGGCTATTCCACCTTACACTTCCCCCAGTGCTGCAAAAATCATCACCAGAGCTGCCTAGGAGCAAGCAGATAACTTGCAAAGCTGGAGCCACCCAGCAAGGTATTGACAGCTACCTCTTCAGAGCTCAACACGCTTCCTGATGGCTCTGAAAAACCATTTCAAAACCTACTCCTTCAGCCTTCTCATGTCCCTCCTGCTGGGCAGCTGCAGTGGTTCAAAGTCAGCAAACAACCCTGATTTTGTGAGGCTGGCCTGTCTCATCCCCCACTCTTGAAAAGCACCTCCTGGTTTTGAGGGTATCGCTGTGTTATTCTGCTACTGCTGCATTTAATTATCTTCCCAACTTTTGCTCTCAGACTGTTTTTACTTGTATTTTAAGTCCCTGGGATGCTTCTAGAATAACTGCTGCTTCCATTTATTGTTTTCTTAGGGGTGGTGGGATAGTCAGGCATCTTGCTAACAATCCAGACGAGTAACTCCAAGCTGTGCTTTCACCTTGTATAGAAGAGAGGTACCAGCTGACCAACCTGTAAATGCCAGATTATTTGGGTTCAGGTTGTTACCCTAATCCTGTCTGTTGTTGGCTGTAGAGGTCAGTAAGCCTTAACCCTGGTGTGTGGATGGGCCAGTTGAGCTTGAGACATCTTTGATCCCCTGCTCATAGGCTTTTGTGGGAGTGGTGGAGGAAGACTACTATTTACATAAAGTGTTTATTCTATTTGAAGAAGCTGAATTGCAGTCTGGGGGTGCAGTATGGTCACTCCCAAAGCTGCAGGCAGAACAAGCTGAGACATCAGTTAGCACTGTATTTTAAGACCTTACAGCCCAAGATGAGATGCACCCAAGTGAAACTGGAAGCCTAGGGAGGGGTCTGAAGGCAGAACTCCTAGGAAATGCAGGGGGAGCAGGCCATGGTAGTTGATGAGCGCTGTAACCAGCCTTCTCTGTTCAGAACAGTCTTTTTCTTCTCCTTGGAAGAAGGATGTTGTTTCCTCTACACCTTACACTACTACATGAGAAAACTTCCCCTCAATAATCAATTTTTGAAATAGTATAGCAGCAGCTATTTCCATTCCCTGTTGTATGCAAACAGGGAAAGAAATGTGGTTCTTATAGTTTCTACTAGAAGTGCCCCATTTTCTTTTAACTTAGTCCTGAATTGCTCTCTGAAAGATTTTGCCAGCGTTACTCACAAAGAGGTTTTGTCATCAGCATCAGACTCCCTCCTACTTCGGTTTATGTAAGTAACGAGATGCTTGGGTCACTTGTCTAGTGCTGTCTGCTGTGCCACCCATGTGAATTTAAAAGCATCTTCTCTGTATTATTAGTTAATGGCTGTTTATGCACAAATAATTCTTCCTCTAAGTAAATTATACCTTTGATCTCCATAAGTGGATACAAGGAACTAGGCCCACGCTAGAAGAAGTAGAGACCTGTTGTCCCCAGTGATATTTTGATCTTGTGTTCTTCATGCACCTCCACCTTCTGCTGCAGCCAGGCTCTGCGTCCGGCTAAGGTAAGAAACGCAGCCTTGGTGGGAAGTAACAGCACTATAGTTTGGGCACTTGTTTCATGGCTTGATAAAACCTGACCACCAAAGTAGCTCTTGAAGTGAAGGAGGCCTGCTCTGCTTGGCAGGAGCTGGGCGATGGAGGGAACTGCCACTGACAGTGAATTACATGGAGGTCAGTGCTTTAGGGCATGCTTGATGTTAACAAATGGTAGGGACATCGGTTGGACTGAAACGTCAGTCCTCAAGTCTATTCATAGGATTTGCGACATGGCCCTGTGAGAAGCTGACAGTGTGGCCCCAGCCCATGGGGAATAAACCTCGTCTCAGATCTTATTGAAGTCTAAAGCAATGCTGACTTCTATTTTTCATTAAGGCTTGTCGATCTCAGCCAGCGCTGTGCACGCATAGCTAACTGATGAGTTCACGCTCCGAGTGACGCTCCAGAGCTGTGACCGAATTTTCCTTTGCTTTTTGGACTGCCTGAAGCTGAGAAATGCTGGCCCAGAATCAGCGTGGTCCTTACGTTCCTGGTGATGGGCTTTTGCTAGCTTGCAACACAGAGTTTCTTCTCGGGTTGTAAAGACGCTCCACCTACTACTCGGGAAGCCCGCAGGAGGAAAAGCCAACACGATGACCTGTGTGCTCTGCAGGCACAGGAGCAGCAGCCTGGCCTCCACGCCACTTGCTGCCTAGCCTCAGGCTCCTCTGTCTCCTTCTCCACCGGCCTAAGTCTGTCAGAGCAGAAACCCGCATGGACCCAAAGCAAAAGAAACTGTCGGAGTGAAGCCCAGTCTGAACAGGCCGGAGCCAAATGAGATTCTTTTGTTGTGGAGGGTAACAGGGGAAGGGAGCAGGACACTTTGCAAGAGGGAGTTGACGTTTTGTGTGTGCATCCCGCAGAATCCGTCATTTCGGTTGGCCACCACAGGAGAGAGTTCCTGCTGCTGGCTGATGTGGGGTCATTTACTAGCTTGTCTAACCATCCAAAAAATGAGGATGCTGTTGGCAAATATTGCTACAGGGAAGACGAGTTTTTCACTGGAAACGCAAAATTTGTGTAACTAGTTCTTGTGTCTCGCAAGAAGGGCAGGATCAGCCGGCTCCCTGTCAGCCAACTGCTGAAAGCTCGGCCTTGTTCTGGCTGGGGGAAAACAAACTGGAAAGAAGCAGAACTTTACATGTTTTCAGTAAGGAAATACATAACTTGTGGTCAAAGTGCAAATTGACTTAATACCCTCATGCACATGCTCTCCTGTCCAAAGCCATCTGTCTCATTTCCAGGGTTGTTTTTGCTCTGGAGCTGTGGTGTTTCGTTCACAGCTAACTTTAAACCTTCCGTTTGGCGGTGAGAACAATGCCAAATGCCTGATGAACCTGAACATCAGTTTAAAAGACTCTATTACAGCGCTCAGCTAGTTCCGTATCACTGTTACAGCAGCCGAAGTCCCAGCCGGTTTTAAAATACTGTTAGAAAAAGGAGCTTTTGCAATTTTTCAGCAGGGTGTCTTAATTGTCTCTTTTGCAAGAAATTTAAACTTGGGTGAAACCAGTCTTTAGGCAGCATCATTAGACAGCTTCCAAGACAATTTGACATTAGTTATACACAGGAAAGATCTGTAACCTTAACCCTGTACGGTGTGAGCTGGTGAGCTCAGGAGGGTGAAAGAGCCCCACTTCACAGCTTCCAGCTACCTGCAGCCTGTGGGGGAATTAAACTGGCAGACTGCTAGCTAAGGAACTGAGCAGATGGAAAAATATTAATCGGAGCAGAGATCATGCTGTAAAAATGTACGTTTTGCTAATTATTGCCAGTAATATGAATCGTTACTGCATTTTACGTAACTGAATTATGAATGACCTAAAGTTAGAAACAGTGTAGGTGAGTTGTTAATATCCTTATGCAAATGAAGATACTGTGCAAAGTGCAATGATTTAAAATACAAAAAGAGGAAGCGCTGAAAAAGTTGTAGTATTTCCGGATGAGGAAGGGAAATTACCTGAGTGTGCTCTGCCTGCCTGTGTACCGCACCGGAAGGTGCTGGGTTGGCAGGAGCCTGTGCCCTTGCTAGGCTGCATTTTAAGCTGGTAGGGTACCTTTGCTTAGCGTGGCCGTGGCTTTCCATCCGTGAATACCGTGGACTCCTGGCAGCTGTGGCCAGAAAAGAACATGTGATGCCCTGGACCAAGCCCCCGCACTCGGTGAGATGTAGGCCAGGCAGTGCCACGCTCTGTAAGAGCCCGTGCGGTGGGCTCTGCTCTCCCAGGTGGCAGGGGAGCAAGGGCTCCAGCTCGCCCTCCATCCAGGCTGGTCCTCCCGCAGCCTCTGGCACTGGGTGGGCTCCCACTGCCCACCCGAGGGTGGGCACCCAAGTGTGGGTGGATGCACCAAGACCAACGTAGGCTTCGGCTCCACGCCGCAGCCCTGAGAGCCGAGGGAGCCTCGCCGGCCTTGCCGTGCAGCCGGTGGGCCGGGGTCTGCCGAGGAGGGGAGCGTGCGGGGACACTCAGAGAGCATGGGATGAGGTATGCTCATGCAGGCTCTGGCCCACGGGCAGCACTGACATACCCCAGGAGGCTCAAGTGTCACCGCTGCGGCCTTGGCAGCTGGCAGGAGCCACGAGCCCATGGAGGTGCTGCAAAAGCTCCTCCGCAGCCATCAGGTCTGGGGCTGTGCAATCCATCAGGGAAGCTGTCTGGAATGTAGGGCATTGGGACAACTGCAGCGGGCCACGCGAGGAGCTCGGGAACGCTGCAATGCTTTGAATTTGGAAACTGTGACGGATACTTCGGCTGGCTGGTATCAGGGCCAGGAGGTGGAGCCCAGCTCGCTGGCTGCATTGTGTTACAGAGCGTCGGGGGAGGGAGTCGTGGTGCATCCAACTACATGTGAGGTTTTGGAGGTGTGACATTGGAGAAAGAAGGGACCAAAGTCTTCTTAGGCTTGAGAAAGCAGGTAACTTTTAAAAGCTTGTCACTTCTAATTTTAGATTCTTAACTTCAGAAATGTTACTTTAATTTTTCTGCCAGTCAATATTGATTTTAAACAATTTAATTTTCCCATTAAAAAGAGAGTGGAGAATTTTTATATTCCAGTGCAATCTCCATTTCCATGATAGCTGCCCCAGGGAAAGATAGAAGAGCTTCAGGATTTCATATTCTTGTTAATGTGCTTCTGTGTTAGAAAAAAAGATGGGTATTACTGGGTTTATTTAATATTAGGAAAAAATATAAACAACATAAGTATAACAAGCATCTAAAGAAATGAGATACGTATTTGCCTTTTTATTGCTTCCTGCCTACAGTAATGACCTGTTCCTCATTTCAGTTTTCCTCCCCTTTTAAAATTACAAAATATTGTCCCCTATATAGTAAATGTTAATATAAAAGGCTAAGGAAGCCCATCATACCATATGTAATATTTTACATCTTGCATTTTTTCAAGGCTCAGTCCCATACTGATGTATGCCGGAGAGTCTAGTAGCCAACTGCGACATGACAGAATAATCTCTTTATGATCGGAACCTCACCAACTAACTAGTCTTATTTTTACAATCATTTCTGTCTAATGATACTGCTTATGAATAGATGGGTAGGGAAGGCTTAGGATCAAAGAGTAAACCACAGATTTCACAATGTTTTCTTGGCAAAACAACATGTTGATTTAGCTACTGCAGTGGAATCTGCAAACCTTCATTAAGTGTGCGTTTCCTGGGATTACTTGGGCTACCATTTTCTTTCCTGTCTTCGTATGACAAATGTCTGTCCAGGACTGGTGATCTGAAGTTGCTTTAAGCATGGCTTAGCATTTTAATCGAGCTGAGCGCCTTCCTTAGCAGAGCACGCAACTCTCTTCCATAGGAGGATTCCAGGTCCAGAAATAGTCCCATTTTAGGCATCAGAGCAGGTGCTCAAAAGCTTGTTTGTGCAGTAGGAGGGGGTGAATGGGGTGTTGATCTGGGCTGGGATTTTGGGGGCCGCTCCAAAGCAGCTGTATCCACAAAACAGCAGTTTCCACATCCCTCCCCCTCCATCCATGCCCAAGGCACCAACTGCTTTCAGATAAGGCAGCAGCATTCAGGCTGGGAATGCTGGGCTGGTGAGTCCCACCAGTGATTTCGGGCTTTTCTCTGGGCTGCTCTGCTGGGCACAGGAAGCCTGGGATCTGAGGACAAACTTGCCAGTTATCCTTCTGGCATCCCGTGGTTCCTCCGTCTTTTCAGAGCCAAGTCCCACCAGTCAGCTTGGAGAGAAACTGCTTTGCACCACAGGAGATGCTGCCTGTGCCTTAGAAAGTGGGTGCTGTGCCATGTATCTGGCTGCAAGCAGAGGGGGAAGGAATCATGGACCACCTACTGGACTGACTCTTCCTGGGTTAACTTGACCTGATGAAGCTTTATTGACAACCAAAGTGAGAGGGGTAGCCAGAATCCTAAAATGGCAAAAGCCACCTAGAGATCTGCCCAAGCATCAGCCCAGGGGCACGGCAGCAGCAGACCAGCGCAAGGATGTCCTCAGGATGCGGGATGGCTGGTCCTGCAGCTGGAAGCTTGCTGTCCCACTGTTAGGGGTAGCAAGGGTGTCAGTCCATGCTAACCAATTTGTAATCAGGATCTGGTCCTCAGCCTGTTGCCCCAGCGGTGTGTGCTGCACCAGCAGCAGCTGGCAGCACGGATCTGCAGGTGTGGAACTGACTGGTAGCCTTGCAACCCCAAGATTCAGAAATCCGGGATAGTGGCATGCACGTGCCTGATCAAAACGTATATTTGAAACCTGCCTTATTTTCTGCTTTACTGGCAGACAAAGCTTTTCACAGTCACTTGGCTTGGAGAAAGGATTTATTTAAGTGTGAGATGCCAGAAGGTCTCAGGGATGAAGAGGTGCGATGCTCCTGCCCATTAATTGGTCCTGGCATTGGCGATCGGTTTGAGGAGGGAGCTGTTAAGCGTGGTGGAAGGGCAGAGCTGGAGCTGTGCAGGAGGGAGCTCCGTGGCAGCGTGGCGTGGAGGGAAGGCCTGTGGTGTAGGGATGTGAGAAAAATACTCTTGTGAAAAAATACTTAATGCGAACAATCATGGGGCTGTGGTTGGGCCTGAGGTTACTGGGCTGGGTGGGAACATTGCGATAACGCTGCATCAGCTCAGGCAACTGTTTTTCCAGGCACCTACCTTACTCTTTTGCTAGGTTAGCATTGCACGTGTTGTCTGCCTGCTGTTCTGCAAGAACAACTCCCTTCATGTCTTTGCCTGTGTGGCCAAGAAGAGCTCAAACAATTTTTTGCTTCTTATTTAGCCCTGAAGAGAAGAACCAGACAAACACCAGCAGATTCTGTACCTGTCTCATCTGGTTAGGCGTGTTCCCATGGTGTCTCGATACTAGAAGTGCTGTAAAAAAAGAAATAGTCCAGTGTTTATAGCTGCAGTGATGCAATGTTCTTTCTTCTCAGCTCTGCAATTCCACTCCCATAGTCGTCTCCCAGGCTTGGGAGATGGCAAAAACTGGGTGGAAAAATGAGATGGTTTCTTTCCGCAGAGGAGCACTATTGGCATGGACCTTGTTCTGAGGCACTTGCAGCCGTGAGTGGCACCCGAGAGGAGCAGGGAGAGAGGGGATTTGCTTGGGCCAGGAACCAGGGCTGGCCAAGTGTGGACCGGGGTGTACAGGGGGATGTGCAATACAAATTGCAGGGCTGAATCAGCAAACTTGTTACTGACGTCTGGCCAGGTGGCTTTTGGGCTTAAGCACACTCTCTGTATTCCCAGTGTCTCGCCGGCTGAGCAGGAGCGAGCACTGGGCGTGCAGGTGGTGGGACGGCACCACAGCCCCGGCACCGGGTGCGTGGGGACGAGCGTGGCGTCTGGCTGCAGAGGGTGCCCCATTTCATTCCCTGGGACGGGGCCTGCACTCATCCTGCCGCCCCGCCGCTGCCGACGGACACCCCGGGAAGCGCTGCAGGCCTGAGCAAAGGTAGGGCGCGCAGGATGTGCGGCCAAGGGAAAGGAGGGTCTAGAGCCAGCCGGTGACAATGGAAAAGATGCAGGGGTCTGGGGGAGGGAGTGCTGGCTTGCCAGGCCCTGCGCTCTTCAAGCGCCCGTGGTGCAGGTGACATTTCCTGCTGCGGTTGCCGTTTCAAACGGGTGATGGGAAGAGGAGAGGCTGAAAGGGAGCGGTCCTGGAAAAGTGCCTTCCACCCAAAACACTTATACCTGCTGATTATCCACAGCAGACCAGCTCAAGTCAACATGAGCCACAGGGCTTTTGGCAGGATGATGGTGAAAATCTGTTCCAAGTCGAGGGAAGGGTTTTAGCAAGTTTTGGGGTGTTCTCTCTATTTATTTGAAAGCTTTTTTATCATGTGAAAAGACTTTGCTGTACTTTCATCCTCATCTAAATCCAGACTCTTCTTTCTAATGCTGTTTCCATACACCTCTTCCTTTCCCCTCAGTGCACCTCTGTGCTTTTTCCTGGCGTACTCGAAAAGTAAATTCCTCAACAGTTACTGAACTCCCGCTTCTGCTCTTCCTCACAAACTGCTATTAGTGTCACCTTTCCTTTTGCTCAGTACTGGCTGTTGTTTGCTGCATGGCTTCTGTCACGACATTTTGCGCCTACTTGCATCAGGATCTGCAACAGTGCTGTCACTTACCACCACCTCTTTCTTTTTGAAGCTTTCTGCCCGCTAAAACTTTTTCTAGCATCGTCACAACCTATTCTCCCTCCTTGTGCTGAGGAGTATTTGGTTTATCTCCACTTCATTTCACAGCTCTGCACAACATTCCTTATTTGCCATCAGTCCTTAGCCTGCACTTGTCCTCCATCTTTAATTAAATGGGTAAATTCTGTCTTTTACCCGGTGATAGAATCCCCACGTCGCATTCAGGGACACGGCGCTTAGCCTGTCATCTCCCTTCATCCTCTTCTTCAGCTTCTGCTCTGGGTTGCTGCGGCTCACCTTCATCTCCTTCATTCAGCTCCGGGCCCTTCCCCAGCCTGGTTAGGACAGAAGGCTGCTACCAGTAACTACTAAAAGGAATCACAGACTTTCTTTGGTTTCATTTTCTGTACATTTGAGCTACTCGAAAAACATCTGGGTTTTGCTTAACGTTAGAAAAAGCCGGTTAGGAGTTACAGCGCTCCCCACAGCAGAGGAAAATTCTCAGGGGCATACCGGCACATGACTTCCCAAAATAGTTAATGTCTTTATTTGGAGGAATGCCCTGACCCGTTTAGGTGGCACACGGCCTCGTTGAAGTGTACGTGAGAAGTGCCCGGCGGTGGTGGTATTCAAATTCAACACCACCAGAAAAAACCCCAAACGTCAGTGGGTGCGTGCCAAAATTTTCACGCAGGCTTCTAATTTTAGGTTTTAACCTTTCCAGTGCCCTGAAGATGCCTTCAAAATCTCCACAATCACTGACCTCTTCAGAAAATATTGGCCTAAATGCTTTACAAGTACTTTACATTGTTAAGAAAGTATTAACGAAGCTTTATAGAAATGAGTAATCTTTAATAATTGCCTTCAGCTTCTCAGGCAGCATGCAACTGCTTATTTTCAGAGAAATGCCCGGCGCAGCTTGAGAGAGAACAGCCAATCCCCCTGCTAGCAGAGGAATGAAGACCAATAGGATGTAGTAGCAACTCAACTATCCTTAATTTCAAACATCCTCGGTGACGTTGGCTTCCAGAACTGGAAGTGCCTGGATGTGACTGCATGCATACATGTGCACATTATGAAACAATTGATTGCTCAATGAGTATTTTTAATTAGTATTTTCCTTTTAAATGCTCCATTTACCCTCTTCACACAAGGTTTTTTTTCCCACGTGCAGGGTTTTTTGGAGTAAACATACTCCCTTCAGATAGCTCCCACCAGTCAATTCAGAGCTATCTTGACCCTCTCTTCATGTTTTTCCTTTCCGTGACTCATTCCTTCAATCCCTCTTATGTTCTGTGAAGTGAACTCTACACTGGGGTATTGACCCCAAGGGTTCCAGACTCAAAGGACCGGGGCAGATGAGAGGATCTATCAGATAAGAGATCTATTTTAAGCAACACATTTTTCTTAGGTCATATACTTTTTAGATGTAATGTCTCTGTAACAAGTAACCCTTCAGGTTATTACTCTTTTTTTCTATTCAGTGGGGGAAGTAAGTTACTGCAACTCAACTGTACAAGGTGCTGTACAAGGTGACCTGTCTGATGGTTTTCCCTTTGCTGTTTATGTTGTTTGGGGTCCTTCTTGCTTTTTGCAGCCAGAAGATGAAAAATGGCCTGGAAGGTCTCACTTCTAATTAAATCTGTTAAGCAGCTCGCAGTTTTAGCTGGGCAGAAAAATGGTTGAAGGTTTCAATTTATTAAGATCTTTGTGAAAACAATTTACTTAACAAAATCAATTGACATTTTCAGTCTGTTTTCAGAAACTTAGCCTTTTAATTAGTAATTCTGTTTTGCAAAGCTGCAATTTAGCAGGGAAAAGCAGAGCTCATTTAGCCTATGAAAATTGGAGACTGGTTTGCTCCAGAGAGGATCAGTGCTGGAGTCCTGAGTACATGCTGCTTTTCTAATGGTTTCAGTGAAGGAGCAACACCAGCTACTGCCAAGAGCACAAGGCTGCGGACACATCCCAGGGAGGGTCTGAGGAGGCAAAAGGAGGAATATCCTGAGGTCAGACGTTGTGCAGGTTCACTAAGAGGTAGAGATTTATTATGCCTGGGATTGATATCTGACATTTAGAAGAGCAAAGTAGGCAGCAGCTAACACGGAACTGGTATTTCTTCCTTTCCCTCGGTGGTGAGGGGCAGGAGGGAGAGGTCCTCCTTCTAGGAAGGAGAAGGCAGCCAGTTACCTGCCTACACCAGCTCCACGGCGTTGCATAAGGCCTCGTTTAGTACCTGGTAATGAACTTAATTTAAGCATGCATGTCCCTGCCCTTGCCTGGCTACTCTGCATTATGCGCTTGCAAGTTTGCTTATGCTAAAGGGCAGAGCAAAAATAAATTTCCATACTCCCAGGCATGTTCCATCAGCCTGTGTTGGAGCGTGGGCCGGTGTCCAAATACTTTGGATATGAAGTGAAATTTTGGGCTCCAGGACAGGCTCAGACCTGCTCTTGGAATTGCATGGCGATGACACCAGGGTCCTGCTTTGGTACGTGCAGTTGGCTGGCTGCCACCGCTGCGACCTC
>NW_010241036.1:0-351 GCF_000690775.1 Eurypyga helias | reverse complement strand
CCCTGCCGTTCCCGGGTTAGCAGGGAAAGGGGCACCCCGTTTTGTGTGGGGAACTGGCAAAGAGCTGGGCTGCTTGGAAGTTCGGTGTTCACCAGCTGAAGCTGCGGTCAGGTAGACAAAGACCCCCTTTCAATCGACCTGCGGCTCCTGCTTTGGCGGCGCCGGCTGAGGAGCTCGCGCAGACCTGCAGCTCTGCTCTGGGTCTGGCTCTTGCCCAGGGCTCGGTGGGGCTCCCCAGGGCTGGCGCACAGCAGTCACTGGGAGAGGTGACACCCCAATTCCCCCACACCCTGACCCTTCGCGTGCTGACCAGGAGGGGCCGGTAAGGAATAACGGGGCTAGGGTGTATTG
>NW_010241035.1:563-13587 GCF_000690775.1 Eurypyga helias | reverse complement strand
GGGGGCAGCAGCTGGGCTGCGGGGCGCGGGGGACAAGTCGGAGGTGCCTGTGGGTAGATGCGGGGCTGTTGGGAGCTGGGGTCACGGCAGGGTCGTGGGGTGGGTCAGGATTACCTGGAGTACTCCAGGTGCCTCCAGGATTACCTGGAGTGCTGCATCCAGCTGTGGAACCCCCAAGATCAGAAGGATATAGACCAGTTGGAGCGAGTCCAGAGGAGGCCACGAAGATGCTCAGAGGGCTGGAGCACCTCTGCTATGATGAAAGGCTGCAAGAATTGGGCTTGTTCAGCCGGGAGAAGAGAAGGCTCCGGGGAGACCTTATTGCAGCTTTCCAGTACCTGAAGGGGCTACAAGGAAGCTGGGGGGGGGCTTTTTACAAGGGCCTGTAGTGACAGGACAAGGGGTAACGGGGTTAAATTGAAAGTGGGGAGGTTTAGATTAGATACCAGGAAGAAGTTCTTCCCGGAGAGGGTGGTGAGGCCCTGGGACAGGTTGCCTAGAGAAGCTGTGGATGCCCCATCCCTGGAAATGTTCAAGGCCCGGCTGGATGAGGCTTGGAGCAACCTGGTCTAGTGGAAGGTGTCCCTGCCCATGGCAGGGGGTTGGGACTAGATGGTCTTTAAGGGCCTTTCCAACTCAAACCCTTCTATGATTTTATGATTCTGTGATTTTGGAGGGCTGGTGGGATTGAAGGTATTGGGCCAGGAGCTGGGAATATGGCACAGGATGTGCAAGCTGACAGGAGCACGAGGCTGCGGGCCGTGGCACTAGAGGTGTGGGGTGCAGTGGGAGCTACTGGGTGGTACTGGGAATGGCTGGTGGGGGAGTGGCTGTGGCTGGGTGGCAGAGAATGCACCAGAGGAAAGGGAGCTCCTGGCCTTGCTGAGATGCTGTGGGAGGCAGCTGATGCGCTGGCTTTGCTGACCCCTGCTTCTGAGGCCCTGGCTCTGGCTGCCATCTCTGTGGTTTCTCCTCCTTTCCTGGCAGGGCTTGAGGCATTCGGTTTCCTTGGATAATTTGTCTTTCTGCTTGGAGCAGCAGTTTGGTGACTTTGTTACTTTAGGGAATTTGCAGCTTCAGGAATGTGGCTTTTCAGGATCAAGCAGCACATTGGCATTTCTAGGCAGTGGCTTCAGCGTGTTTTGGAAGGGAACTGAGAGAGCAGAGGACTGTGTAGGCTAGGTTGCACTGAGGGATAGCTTGTCGACCTTTCCCAAGACTGATGGATTGTGAAGTGATCCGTGGTGTCTTGATGATGAGATGAGCTGGGAAGATAACCCAGTGATCCGTGTAACAGGGTGAAGAAAATGCCAAGGAAATCTGGAGGAATTCACTAAACTATGTGACATGAGAGATGTTGCGAAAGAGTTGCACAAAGCCTCCGACATATTTGGGATCGAGTGGGGGAAGGATAACCTTACAGCTACTGTTGTCATCCACGGTCACGTTACAGAAGTGCCCGCAGAAAGCTTTGTCTCTTCGAAGATGCACAGAGACCAGAGCTGCCCCCCCTGGTTCTCGTCAGCTGTATGACACTCATGACAAACCCACCTTGACAAGAGGGGGAGCCAACAAGTGTCCTCTGGCTGCTCTGACCTCGTGCAGAATCACACGTCAGGAAGTATTAAATCGCATCACGTATCCTTGAGCGAGAGGGGCGGTTTTGTCTAACCTTGTGGCCGTTGTGCAATTGTTGGAATAGGCGCGTTGAGCATCTCCCGTGTGTTGCTGTGTAACTTGTCCTCGGTGCTGTCGCAGGCAGCTCGGCTGCACCCGTCAGTGGGTGGCACAAAGAGGCTGAACTCGTTTTTGTTAAATGATGGGGAGAGGAGGATGCTGCTGTTACCAAAATCCATCACACGTGTCCCGTGAATGCCACGCTCACTTTTTGAGGTTGTGGGGGAGACAAGAATGGGAAGCCTGCAGAAGTGCTTAATGTCTGGAAGGTCACTGCGTGAAAGGGAGGGAAGAGTTTAGGGAAAGGGAGCAGGCAGATGCCAATAATAGGGCAAAGGGTAAGTGGCTTTCTCCCGTTTACCTCTCGGACGGCAGGAACACCAGAGTAGCCCCTCCTGGTAAAGGGAGTGCTGGGGCTCAAGGTGCATAATTAACCCTGGGGATGTGCTGCTGCCAGATGAGGAGACAGAAGTTTCACCGGCTCACCCCTGCGCTTGCCATGCGGATGAGGCAGGTCCGGTTATAGCTCTGCTGGTGCGCGTGCCGTGGCCTGCGCAGCTCTGCCTGCGCTCGCGGGTCGCCCTGGCGGGGTTGGCGCGGTCACGCCACGCAAGGAGGGCTTGGTCACACCTCCGGCGCCTGAGAACTGAGCGAGTTCTCCCACCGTAGCTGAGCGAAGGGACTCCTAACCGCGGGGACCATCAATAGCCGGTTGTGGTTTGATCATTACACTTCAGCTCTTTCCTGTTGATTAGGAAATCAGCAGCTTTGTGCAGATGCTGCTTTCGGTCTCTGAAAACGCAGGGCGGCAGAATGCTTGGCTGTGGAGACAGTGTTCGTCTCGGATCTTCTCCACGGTGATTCAGAGGCATGGGAGCTTTTCCTGAGCTTGCAGAGCGGGATGTTGGGATGCAGGGTGTGAAGGGGCTGTGCGAGTGCTCCCCGCAGCTCACTCTGCTTCGTCACAGTGCACAGCACCCGCTTGCTCTTGGGCTTTTGTTCTCCTGCAAGAAATTTTGCCGGTACCTTATGGCTGTTGCTCAAGGCACCCCCAGTTCAGTCCGTGCCTATCGACTGTGCGACCGGCTGAGCTCCTCCTCTTCCTCATGGTTCCCCTTCTCTGCTCTATCCAGGCTCCCTCTTCCTGCTGTGCTAAGCAGGGTTGGAAGCTCTGTCTCTGGAGCTGGGGCTGTGTGCTGTCAGTAAACACTTGTCATCCCTTCTCCCATCCCCAGCAACCGCTCTCCGATGAGCAGTGTGACAATACTAGAATCAGCTGCTTTAGGAAGAGCCAGTAAATATGCAACAGCAGGAGACACGTGCTGAGACAAGGCCGGGCAAAGCCCTGAATGAAACCTTTTGGCTTCTGAGTGGGGGGGTGCCCTGTCAATCATGTAGGCAAGACTTCAGCAGGGTGGAGGGATGAACAGGGCTGTCCACAGTGCCCGGAAAAGCTCCTGGGCAAAGACAGAGAGGCCACGTGACTGGAAGGTGTTTTTTATTTTGATGGAGGTAAGCTGTTTTGTCCAGGTGGAAAGTGAGTTCTTGTGGGATGCAGCAGGTCCTTACCAAAGCCTCCTGAGCAGTCTCTTCCCCCGTTGAGTTGCAAGAATATTGAGGAAGGAGGTGAGTGAGGCAACCTGGCAGGGTGTCTGAGTCAGTGCTGGAAATAGACTCCGGGAGTCCCAGTGCTCCGTCTGAGCACAAAGCTGCCTTTCTCCCTGCCCTCCATCCTGGAGGGAGTCTGTGCAGGTCTGGCTCAGCACAGCGTGGAGGTGGTGGAGCCAGGGTGGGAAGCTAGGTGATCACTGGTGTCTGGGCTGTTTGCTCAGCCAGCTCTCCATCAGGAAGCGCCTGGGGAGCTGCCCTTTGTCTCCTCCTGACCTTCTCATGTTAGAGAAACATTCTGTGGTGTCTCAGTGAAGCGGAGCACAGCAAGGCTGCTTCTCTCTGGAACTACGTGTTGGTCACGGGTGCAGCCAGGCTACAGGGAGAGGGTAAAGGCAAAGTGCAGGCAAGTTCACACCTCGCTGCCTGCTCTGAGCTCTGATCTAGTTGGGGCATCTCTGGGTCCCAGGCATGTTTGTAGGCAGGGCAGGAGGCAGCTCCTCCAACTGGGTGCACGTGGCTCCTTCAGTGCCTGGGGGGGTGCCAGCACACGGCCAGCCTTTCCCACTGTGGTGCCGGGGCCCTTCCCAGCATCTCTCTCCAGCAGCGTGCCTGAACGATGGTCTGGGATCCCTTTGGTTCACTCTCTTTACCTCCTTTCTCCAGGAGTGAAAGATGGAAGCTGGAGCGTGCTGCAGCTTGTGGAAGCCCTGGGGTAAGAAAAGCCTTATACGTGTTACGCATTGCATAAGGGCCTGGCGGGGGAGATTCCCCTGAGGAGGGACAGTGAGAAGGAGAAGTGTGTGTGTGCTGGTCCAGGGCGGGCAGCTTCAGTGCTGGTAGGCACACGGCAGCACACAGGCCTGCAAGGATCTGTCTGCTCACAATATGGGGCCTGAGCCGGGCTTTGCCCTCCCAGGACTTGGGAGGTGTTTGGGAAAGAACAAGGCTGGAGCAGCTCTAGATGCTCTCCCGGGACTGAGAAGAGGTGTCGTGGCAGGCAGCAAGCTGCAGGGCACTTCTCAGTCGTGTCTGTCCCCAGCAGCCTGAGCACACTGCTGCACTTCGCCGTGTTACGAGTTGGCCGGCACTTGACTTTTGCTTCTGTCTCCGAGCTGTCATGGCCTGGGACGTGGGGAGTTTTGTTTCTCCCAAACTGGTGGCTGGGTTTGCCTTGTTGGAAAAGGCTTTGCCCTTTCTTGGCCCTTGTGATCTCGGGAGCCTGAGTTTCAGGTGCAGAGCATGGTGCCAGAGCAATTTCTGACTTGAGAACTCAGTTTATTGCTGCATGGCTCTGGGGCTGGGTGCACGCGGCAGTCAGGGGAAGGGGAGTCTGCTCTCACCCTGCCTGAGGAGCGGCATCTCTTTGTTTTTATCGCGTGTCTGCTCAGGATGTGCTTCCTGCTTGAGTGTTCCTGCTCACAACAGGCCTGTTGGGCTTTCTCCCCACTTGGGCTAGGTCTTGCCTGGAGAACACAGATCCTCGGACGCGGGGGCGAGGCATCCAGCTGCTCTCACAAGTCCTGCTCCAGTGTTACTCCCTGCTCCAGGAGAAGGAAGGTAAGGGCTGCTCTGGGCCCTTGAGTGGCTGCCGGCAGGTTGCGGGCAAAGCCTCTGCCACTTCAGTATCTGTCCCGCAGTTGGCAAAGGGATCGATTTAGCACCGTGACAACCTTGTATGTGTCTCTGGAGTCAAAGTCCGGGGAGGGCACAGGGCTGCACGCTGCAGCCTTTGTGGCAACGTCACCCCGCAGTTCGAGTCGCTCCCGGAACGTGCTGAAGCCCTGTTGCTGAAGCTGGTGCCCCCGGCAGTGTGTGGGTGTTGCACACCCAGGTGTGCTCAGCGCCACGTGGGACGCCTTGGAGACACATCTGTATGTCAAAATCCCTGGGTGCTGACTCAGCTCGGGGAGTCATGCCCAGGTTGACTATAGGGGAAGCCTGGGGAGGGGGGAGATCAGCGTAAGGATGAGAGTGGAGTGGAGAACAGGAGTGGGAAGGGGAAGATGCCCAATTCAGGGTGGCAAGGAGGAGGTTTGGCTGTGTTAAATGCCCCATAACAACTGGCTGGCAGCAGGGGAAGCCAGAAGGTGCTGCCAGTCTCTGACCTGGACAGAGAGCCTTGCTGCTGGGTAGCTGAACCTGTGCCAGCAGGCTGGCAGGGCAGGGGTCAGCGAGTAGGTGAGGTGGGAGGAGGGAAGGATGGAAGCAAAAGGTGCTTAGTCCTCTCTAAGGCTCTCTCTAAGTTTCATACTGGTGCCAAGCAGGGCCAAGAGCAGCTGTGCAGAGTATGGACAGACTATCTATGGGTGCAGCTGGAGTCGCGTGTGATGACTGGGGTGTTCTGGAGGGACAGCTGGGGATGGGGAGGGTCGTGGGAAGGCCTGGCAGAGCCAGGGCAGCTGGGTGAGGGGAGCGAGCTGGGTTACAGCCAAGTCACCAGGAGCTCTGGAGGAGCGTGGGCAGAGCCAGCTTCTGGGAGGGCACAGGCAGCTGCTGTGACACCCCCGGCTGGCTCCATCTCCCTTGTCTCCCTTCGTGTCCCTCCTCGCACAGTTCATTTCTCAAGTGCTGCGTCAGGCCGCTTCCTGGGGGGGTGAGTTTCTGCAGCAGCTGTGGGCACAGGATGCTGCTAGCCGGCTCTTCCAGTCTGCTTCCTGCTGCCACTCCCCAGGGCCGGGGTGTGCTGGCGCCCGTGGCCGTGACTCAGGTGCCGGGAACGTGTTGTGGAGCCAGCACAGGAAAGCCGTAGCTCCTGCTCCAGCACTGCGCCCCACCCCACGACATCCTCCAGTTGTGGCTGAGTGGGTGTCTGCACCCACGTGTCTGGACAGGCCAGGGCAAACACCTCTGGGGTAGTTCCAGCACCTCAGCAGCGCCTGGAGGTGGGTGCTGCCACGCTGCGGTCAGACCTGGGCTGCTGGGGGAGGGCGAAGGTGTTGGAGCCAGGTGGGTGCACCCAACAGTGGCAGTTAGTCCCTTTCACCAGTGCAAGGTACGCTTGCCATTCGTCTGGCAGCTGCTTTTGGCAGAGCTGGGACCGGTGCCCACGAGCTGCGTCTCCCGGGACTAACTCACGTTGGTGTCTGTTTCTGACAGTGCTGCATCTGGTCCTGTTCTATGAGAATCGGCTGCAAGATCATCACCTCGTGATCCCCTCGGTGCTCCAGGGACTCCGAGCGCTGGTGAGCTCCCGCCCCACAGAGCCGCGATGTGCTCCCGAGTGGAGCCGGTGAGGCGCAGCGCCTGGGCGCAGGCCAGAGCAGCACGTCGAGCAGGGCTCGGCTGGGCTGTCAGCTCCTGCCCAGGCATTGCCCTGTCTCCTCGGTGCTCCTGTCCCCTTTGCAGAGGGGTGGGAGAGGGGAGGCTGCCTTGATTTCCTGCCCCGTGCTGGTGTTGGGGCAGGGATTCCCCGTAGGTGATAGGTGTCCTGTCCTATCCTGAGCTCTACCCAGGAGAGGAGGGGACCCTGCAGGTACAGCAGCAGGAGCTCTGCTTTATGTCTGCCATCACTGTTTTCTCTTCTTGCTTTTCTCTTTTCTTGTCCCAGAGCATGTGTGAGGTGCTGTCCCCGGGCCTAGCGGTGTCTGTGCTCAAAGCTATCTTCCAGGAGGTCCACGTGCAGGTGAGCAACGTGATTCCCATCCTCCTGGTCCCGCTCTCCAGCCGTCTGGGGACGGCCTGCCTGCCCCGAGGACTGAGTGCATTCGGTAGCAGTGCAGCGTAGCACGGCCTTCAGCAGCGGCGCAGTACCGCCAAGCTTAGAAACGGCACATCTCGCTGCAGAGCGAGAGGCAAACAGCTCTTTGGCCCTCGTCCTCTCATCTCTCAGCCCTGGGGGAGTTATTTCCTTTGCTCTGTTCTCTGTTCTCTTAAATGCTCCAGGCTGCATTTAAGTGCCCCCAGCCCCTGTATTCTCCTCCAATTTAAGATTGTTTATGCTGGCAGAGCCTTGGGCAGCGTGTGTGGCCCTGGCGTGACCGTGATTCAAGCAGTGATGGACATGGTCATGTTCAGGTGCTGTCATGTAGGCATCTGTGCGCTTTGCCTGTGGTCAATGGGATCTGCGTGCCAGGACGCAGCAGCTGCTGCGCTCATGGGCATCCTGCCCCCTTCTCAAGGATACATGCTGCCCTTGGGTGGTGGGTAGCAGCGCAGCCATGTGCTGAGGCTTGTTTTGATGGTTCTGCTTCTCCCTCCAGTCCCTGCTGCAGCTGGACCGCCACACAGTCTACAGCATCATCACCAACTTCATGGCCACCAGGGAGGAAGGTGAGGGGGCAGATGCCAGAACCACTTTGGGGTTGTCCAGGCTGGGAAAACGTTTCGCTTTTGCCTTCTCCGAGGGCTCTGTGGCTCTGCCTGGGGAGAGCTGGAATGGCTGTGGGGCTGGGGAAGCCGGGCTGGTTTCATGCCATGTTGGTGAGGTCTGGTGTCCTGCAGCTGCTCACAGTCCTTCTTTCTGCAGAGCTGAAGGGCCTGGGTGCCGACTTCACCTTCGGCTTTATCCAGGTGATGGATGGGGAGAAGGATCCCCGCAACCTGCTGTTGGCCTTCCAGATCGTGCACGATATCATTACCAAGAACTACGCCCTAGGTGAGCCCGTGCCGGCCATGTGGAGCTGGTCGGGGGACCTGTCGCTTTTCTCAGAGCTGTTGGAGGGATGGCCCTTGGGCCTGAACAGGGCTGAGGATGTCCCTGAAGTGCTTTGGTTGTCCCTGGCATCCTTGGTTGCCCCTGACATGCTGTAGAAGCTGCAGAGCCAGCCTGTCATAGGTGCTGGGCATGGCTGCTGTGCGTCTTTTGCCCAGCGCCTCTGCTCACTCCCTCTCCCCTCTCTCTGCAGGTCCTTTTGTGGAGGAGCTGTTTGAAGTGACGTCCTGCTACTTCCCCATTGATTTTACTCCAGTGAGTGAGTTTGCCCCCTGCCACAGTCTGTTCCTTCTGCTGTTTGCTCAGGGGGTCATGTGCCCTCCAGGGAGTGGGAGGAGAGGGTGGGCAAGAGTCTGGGCTGGGCAGCGCTGTGCTACGAGCTGGGGTACCCAGGCTGACAGGCCGGTGCCAAACGGCCTGCAGGGACTGGCATTGCTGCTGCTTTCCTGGAGATGAGGTGATGCAGCCTCGGCTGATAGCTGGGGTGGGAGGTTTCCTGACCTGCTCTCTGTGCTTGTATTCTAGCCCCCCAATGACCCTCACGGCATCCAGAGAGAAGACCTGATTCTGAGCCTCCGGGCTGTACTGGCCTCCACGCCCCAATTTGCTGAGGTATGCCCTGCTCTGCGCTCTTGGCAGAGGTTGAGCTTGCGGCCCTGCAGGGCCATGGACTGGGGTGCAAAGGTGGGCTGAGTCTCGGCTTCTCTCTACAGTTCCTGCTCCCTCTGCTCATCGAGAAGATGGACTCAGACCTGCAAAGTGCCAAGCTTGATTCCCTGCAGACTCTGGTAAGGAGGGATCCCCTAGTCCCTCAGCCCACAGCTTTCTGCCTCTGAGCTCTTCTTCCTGCCAGCCAGAGGCTGTCCCTTGCAAAGACACAATTTCCAGGGTCCCAGTTTGTCCTGCATGACTCTCTCCTCTTTGTCTCTCCCTTGAGTGGTTCATGCAGTTCAGCATGAGCCTGCCAGGATGGGCAGCGTCCCTGCTGTGTGTCCTCCTGGTACTGGCCTCTCTCTGATGCTTTCCTCTGGCTCCCTCTTGCAGACTGCCTGCTGTGCCGTCTACGGGCAGAAGGAGCTGCAGGAATTCCTCCCCAGCCTCTGGTCATCCCTGCGCAGGGAGGTGAGTACCACAGGGCCCCTTACAAATGCTCCACCTCGCCTGGGCTCCTGCAGAGCAGGAGTTCACAGCCAGAGCAGGCAGGCCCCATATCTCCCCACAGCCCACACCAGGGACAGCCCCAGCCGGTAGGTGGGGGGACAGGCCAGCCCTATCAGCGTGCCCCCGGGGCTTGGATGTTGGAATCCTGTGGGAAGCGAGATGGGAGCCCGAGCCCTTCAGCCTGTGTTGGGAGGGCAAAGCCCATGGCTGGGTCAGCGCAGAGCTTGGCTCATCCTGCGGCCTCTCCTGCAGGTGTTCCAGACGGCAAGCGAGAAGGTTGAGGCGGAGTGCCTGGCCGCGCTGCACGCCCTCTCTGCCTGCCTCTCCCGCTCCGTGCTCAGCTCTGATACTGAGGACCTGCTGGATTCCTTTCTCAGCAGCATCCTGCAAGGTAGTTAGCAGGGAGACCTACCCTGGCCTGAGCCCGCACGCATCCTCCTGGCTACACATCTGCCCTCCTCTTCTCTTCGAGCCTCTTTCTTCTCCCTCTAGCTCTCGCAGCCACTGTTGGCTTCTCCAAGGGAATTGGCTGCAGGAAGGGAGGAGAGGGGGGCACAATACCGATTGGATCAAGTTGCTTTCCTCTCTGCTGGGATGAGGCGTCCAACACTTGGAGCTGGGGGGAGCGGCTCGTTAGGGAGGCTGCGTGGCAGCTCAGAGCTGCGCCCCAGCAGCACGTCCCAGCCCAGCTATTGGCTGCATCCCTGCACGCGAGGCAGAGGAGCTCTGCCAGCGCAGCTGACGCCCAGCCTATCTCAGATTGCAGGCACCATCTGTGCGAGCCTGACATGAAGCTGGTGTGGCCAAGTGCCAAACTCCTGCAGGCAGCGGCGAGCGCGTCTCTGCGTGCCTACCACCGTGTCACCTGCAGCGTCCTGCCACTGCTGCTGGAGCAGTACACCAAGCACCCGCAGGTGAGGGGCATGCCGGGCTCTGTGGTAGTGGGCAGCAGGGCTCTGCAGGGCTGGGTGGGAGCAGGGTGCCATGGTGGATGCCCCCCAACCTTGTGTGGGGACCCTGCGAGCACCCTCTGGCCTTGCAGCGCTGGGCCGAGGCGTAGTCATGTCCCAGCGGTGACGGTGGTCTGGGTTATGCCTTCGTGTCCCTGCAGAGCAGCCAGAGGAGGACAATCCTGGAAATGCTGCTGGGCTTCCTGGAGTTACAGCAGAAGTGGGGACATGTGGAAGAAGGTGAGACTGGCTGGTCGCTCTGGAGGCACCTGTGTCCCAGGGGGCTGCTGGCTCTGGCCTCACCTTCCCATGTGCTGACAGAGAAGGAAAGCTCACTGGCCTGGGTGGCTGCATGTGCAGCCCCCCGCCACGTCCAAGGGACCCTTCGTGGTCCGTGTGTCCATCGGCAGGGCCCCAGAGAGCGTCTGTCGGGTGCTGCGGCAGCGCGGTGACAGTTGGATGCAGGTAGTGACTCCAGGCTTCTCTCTCCAGATGAGAGCACTCTGCTGTCACTCCGAGCCCCGGTTTGCTCTGTGGTGTTCTCGGCACTGACGGATCCCAGCGTGCAGCTGCAGCTGGTCGGGATCAGGGCACTGACTGTCCTGGGCTCTCTGCAAGGTTGGTGCCTCGTTTCCCTTGGGGGGGCAGAGGGAGGTGTCACCCAGTTCTGGGAGACACAGTGCCACGTGGCTGCCCTTGCCTGTGCTGTCTGTAGGAGCAGTGGCAGTGCTTCCTACCCAGTCCATGAGCTCCAGGGACATTTGGTCTCTCTCTTGCCTGTTTGTTCTGGACACCTTGTGTCTCTGGTGTTTGGCATGCTGCTGCGTTGCTGCCAGCCTGGACGAGGGGGAGGGATGCTGGCCAGAACACTGGCATCTTTGGCCAAATCCTCCACGGCTCATATTGCAGGCTTCCTGTCTCCCACCGACCTGGAACTGGTTGTGGATCACCTCATCCGTCTCGCGCTGCATGAGGAGGATTCCCAAAGCAGGTGAGGGGCAGGCTGGCGCCACTGCAGTCACCCACGCTCTGGGGGAAGGAACAAAGCCTGGCGTCACTGCAGAGCGGGGCTGTAGTGTGGGGGAAGGCACAGGAGCTGTCTGAACTAAGAGACCAGGTGGGTGTAAGAGCAGAGGGGTATACCAGCCAGTTTCTGGGCTGGAGATTAGAAAGTCTGGGCCTGTCAAAGTCGGGGGCTCTGCTCTGCCTGCCAGTAGGGTGAAAAAGGCAGATTGCTGAGGAATGGGTTTCTGGAGGTGCTTTCTGGCCCAGATCTTCGGAGCAGGAGCACAAGCAGCCCAGAGTTTGCAGTGCTCACATCACCCTTCCTGCTGTCTTTCCCCCTGGCAGCGAAGCAGCGATGGAGGCAGCTGGGTCCCTGGCCCCCATCTATCCGAAGGTTTTCTCTGGACGCATGGTACCCAGGGTTGAGGAGGAACTGCAGTCAGGTAGGGCTGGTGGTCCTGGGAAGGGAGCAACGTCTGGTTTTGGGGTGAAGCCTGTCCCATCTTCGTTTGGACCCTACCAGGCAGCAGGGCTGTGCCATATGATGTAGATCGGTGTCTCTCCTTTTTGGGGGATTCCCAGCACAGGCACTGTGATGCTGGCACGGGGAAGACCGTGCCTGGGGCTGGCAACCAGCCTGTGTGGCCAGTATCACCTTTTGGGGAGCAGGCACAGTGCCTTGGGGTGAGGGCTCACCCCAGCACCCCCCTGAGGTGTGTCTCCTCTTCAGAAAGGGAAGAGGAGAGCTCCCAGGACCACTGCTCCCTGCAGCAGCGCTGCCTGCAGGCCCTGGCAGCCGTGTCCACCCACGCCAGCATCGTGAAGGAGACAGTGCCCGTGTTGCTGCAGCATCTCCGGAAGGTGCAGAAAGGTAACGCAGCCTGCGACAGGCAGTTCCGCTGAGTGCGCCCAGGCAGGACCTGCCTCAGTGCCCAGGGATGGCTGGGAGAGAGCGGGAAGAGCAGTGGGGCGAGGAGCCCAGGGCTGGGCTGTGAATTCCACTGCTGGAGCGGGAGGAGGGAGGGCTGCACTGCCCTGGGATCCTGGCGCAGCTCAGAGGGGCGGGTGCTGTGGCTCTTTGACGTGAGGGTGACTGTGTCCAGCAGGGGACGAGGCCAGGAGTGCCCAAGACGTGGTCTCTGTCTGCCGGAGCCTGCAGCATGTGGCCCTGCAGTGCCAGCAGGATGCCGAGAGCTGCTGGTACTACCACCAGACAGTGGTGCCCTGCCTGCTGGCCACGGCTGTGCACGCTGCCATGCAAGGTAGGTGCGGGCTGGAGCGGAGCGGGGAGAGCCAGGGGATTCCTGGGCTCCCTGCTCCTGCTGTCCTCCAGCAGCTGTGGACCCCGCTGCCTCACCGCTTGTGTGGGTCAGGGTGCTGCGCCTGCGGGCTCCAGCGTGTCCCCTTCCTCCCGCTCCCTGCAGAGAGCACCCACCCGCTGCCAGGCAGGGCGTTGCTGCAGGAAGAGGTGCTGGCTGCCATGGTCCCCATCATCAGTGCTGCCACCACTCACCTGAGCCCTGAGTGAGTGATGCTGGGCTGGGCTGGTGCACTGGGGAGGGGGCTGGCTGCATCCCCTCCCCCCGGCTGCTGCCCGTTCCAGGGGACCCTGCGTCCCCTGGGACATTCCCGGGAGCTCTCTGGTGACCCTCCCAGAGCAGCACATTACGGTGTCTCCTTTCTCCTAGGCTGGCTGCCCAGAGCGTGTCTCATGTGGTGCCTCTCTTCCTGGACGGCGAGGTCTCCTTCCTGCCCCAGAACAGTTTTCCCTGCTCCTTCCAGCCCTTCGAGGTGTGTTGGGTGCTTGGGGCTGGGGTTCTGGAACAGGGAATGGGGATGTCGGCACAGGCTGGCAGCGAGGACTACGATGACAGGGTTGCCGTTCTTCTCCTGCAGGATGGGGAGTGCTTGGAGGCTCAGCGACGCCTGGTCGCCCTCCTCATGGCCTTCGTCTGCTCCTTGCCCCGTA
>NW_010241035.1:0-200 GCF_000690775.1 Eurypyga helias | reverse complement strand
CCCCCGCCGAACGCAGGCGCTCACCCTGCTGCTCTGGGTAAGGCCTGGGTGCCCGGGGGGGTGGGGAGGGACCAGCCTGGCGCTGACCCTGCTCTACCCCCACAGGTGACCAAAGCCCTGGTGCTGCGCTACCACCCCCTGAGCTCCCTCCTGACAGAGAAGGTAGGCGGTGGTGGGGGCTGGGAGATGCCCGGGAGGCT
>NW_010241034.1:0-3929 GCF_000690775.1 Eurypyga helias | reverse complement strand
CCTGTATTTTTGTGTCCTTGTGATTATTTCTTAGTGTGGTTTGATACATAGAACGCCATTATCCACCAGAGGAGTTTGTTTCTGTCTGCTGCGCCTCTGCTCCTGTATTTTAAAATGGTACCCGTTAAAAAAAGCCATCTGTGGAAAAGTTTAATGTAAGAACTACCTCCGGTATTACCCCAGTGGTAGTGAGGAGCGTGTTTTCAGCCCGTCAGCCCTGCACAGGACAACCATTCACGCACTCGCAACCTGAACCGTTATTTCTGGTTTGAAAACAGTTTTCTCCCCTCTTTTCTCCTGATCCAGGGAGAAGAAATTGAAAGCTAGAGTGCAGGAGTTAGTGAGTGCTTTGGAGAGACTCACGAAGAGCAGCGAAATCAGACATCAGCAGTCTGCAGAATTTGTCAATGACCTTAAAAGGGCAAACAGGTAAAGGATCTTCCAGCAGACGGACGCACCATCGATTGTTTCTCTGGGTGTGTGTTCTGGCTGCGTGCCGTGACACTGCCCTGCCTTAACGAGCAGGCGCCGGACCCGTGCGTTCACACGAGCTGACTCTTTAAGGTTGCAGTTGGAGATGGGGGAGGGATAACCTTCCCGTGCAGGACACTGAAAACTACACAGCAGAGAACGGAGCGAGGGGTCGCATCCCAGATTCCTGCCGGTGACCGTGTCACGACCCAGTTTATCGGGTCCAAGCACACCGTGTCAAGAAAGAGGGAGATGTGGCTCAGATTCGCTGGTTCTCTGGGTTGGAGTGGGGTGTTCATGACACCGGAGGTCTGTAGGCAAACACACGCTGTCACTCCGTCCCTAGGCCCCTTGGTAAACAGGTTGCAGAAATCCTTACTGCTCGCCCTGCGCGATGAGGGATTTCTGCCTGGTGTTACTCACTAGGGAAAGGTAACGGGATGAAACGAAAAAGAAAGGGGGAGAGGGAGAAAGGGAGAGGAAAGGATCACCAGTACAGGGTCCAGCATTAGGATATCTGTTCCACAGCAGCACTTCTCCAGAAGCTGCAGGAATTCCTGCCCACATTCCCCTACGTGCTGTTTACCATCCCCCTTTTTATACTTATCCCCCGAGTGTGGGCTCCCTCTTTCCTGAAGGATTGGCTGAAATCCCTTCACCTAGCATGTGAATTGGTACGCAGGCCCAGTCTCTTTCCACCGCAGCCTCCTTTTGGGTCGCAGTGTGATGGATTTAGGTGGTCTGTGAGCCGGTGGTTGTGATCTCGCCCTGCCGCATTCACCTTTGCCCCAGTTGGCGGATTTTTGCTGCCTCCACTGCCCCGTGCCAGGCCCTCGCCACCGTCTGAGGCAGGAGGTTCCCTTTATCAGGGTTTCGTTAGATCTCCTGTTGCTTGCCTGTGTTTGAGACATTCCTCGGAGCAGCCTAGGGGCGAGCGGGGTCTGCACCAGCCGTCTGTGCTGCAGCAAGAAGCAGGGCCGTCCGGCCTCCGCGGGGCCCCCTGCTTCCCTGCATCCCGCGATAGCCGGGTGAGTCTCCGCTCCCCTGGGGGGGCACACGCACCCCCCTGGGCAAACAGTCCTCTTGCTCAGAGGGGTTTATGGGAAAATCGTGACGTGTTTGATGGTGTCCTGACTCACAAGCGGTGCTCTGCGAGGTCAGCAGCAGCCTCTAGCTGGCTCTTTCAACCGTGTATTTCAGTAGCCAGTTTACTGATAAAGGCGTATACTTGCCCCCAGAAGAGATCCAGAGATTAGCCTCGGCCTGGGTTTGGATCAGTAAGGTTTGGATCTGATGCGTTTTGAAGCACTAGTAGATTTTAGGAAGATGGTTGGTAGCCAGACTTCAGAGATCCCTGGAGGTGGGGCTTTGGGGTGGATTGCTGCAGCACCTTTCTGAACGACCTCCTGTCGCCTTGTATTTCTAACAGCAACTTGGTGGCAGCATACGAAAAAGCAAAGAAAAAGCACCAGAACAAGCTGAAGAAACTGGAATCGCAGATGATGGCCATGGTGGAGAGACACGAAACGCAAGTAAGGATGCTCAAACAGCGAATAGCCTTACTGGAGGAGGAGAACTCTCGGCCGCACACCAACGAGACTTCACTCTAAGCGCGTCTCTTCCCAGGATGCTTAGTGCCATGACAAGTTTCTCCCTTCTTGAGGCTGACTTGTAGGTAGCTTCAGTCGCTAGAAGCTCTGACTGTCGATGCTGACACACTTACTTATGCACCTTCTCTGGGATCCCAGCGAGGTGCCATGGGGATAATAGAAGCGTTAACCTTAAGGACTGTTTCGTAATGTGAAATGGCAGTGCCTGAATTACCACGCGGTTGCGATGTGTCTCGTCTGTGTCAGTATGTCTGTGTTCACGCAGCTCCTCTCCCATTTTATGTCTGTCTCGCGGCTGGCAGCGCCACAGCAAAATAACTCACGTTCACGTTTTAATTTGGGACGTTTGGAGACCGTTGGGGAGTTTTCCCGATCCCCGAGTTCCCTCTGCACACAACCCCGTATTGCACCCTCCAGACTTGCTGCTGCTGTGGCTGAAGCCGGATAAAAAGGCAGCTGCAGCGTGGGGATATGATAGGCTGGCTTGCTTTTTTGCACCATACCTGCAGTACTGTCGCTCACAGTGCAGATCAGGTCGGAAAACTCCGGCTGGTTTGGAAAACAACCTCGCTCTGCGTCTCTGAAGGCGACGACCGTGGTGAATTTCTTTAGGAGGAGTACAGGCTGCGAGTGTTCCGCCGCGGCAGATAGTCTGTGCCAGGGCTGGAGCAGAAGTTACCGCAGACCTCCCGGCATTTATATTGCATGGCCTTCGCAGTTATTTTGTGAAACAGTTGGTTTTTCTTCTTAATACGTTATAGCCAAGGTTTTCTTTAAGAAGCTGGGCCATTTTTTGTCATGTGTGTAGTGCTTATTGCAGCTTTCTGCGATCAAGAGGTAGAACGTCTTCTTTTTATACTTGTTTTGACCAAAAAAGGTACTTACTAGGGACGTACCTGTTTCATCCTGAATACGTAGGCACAAAACTATAAATGCGTAGGTGTATGGATACACAGCCACAAACAGAATGTGAACGGCGAGGTCTTCATACGGCTTCACGGGTCAGTTTTTGCCGCTGCCGTCACTCTCCCCTGCGGTTCCACTGGCATCACGGTAGCACGTTCCCGCTCCGACGGAACGGAACAGGTTGGCCTGGCAGTGTAACGCAGAGCGTGGGGATCGCTTCTCTAGGGAGCAGAACACGGGAGCCTGCCGCAGCGCCTCTCTGGTGCGGAATTTGCCCCTTTCTGACCCACACGCCTTCCGTGCTTGTTTCAAGGTGCCAGACCAGAGCCCGCTAACCTCGTCAGGCCTCGCTGCTGTGCTGCACCTCTCTGCGCTTCAGGCTCTGGTGTTGGAGTGAGCGAGATTCCCGAGCTGTCCGTCCTTTTCGCCTCACGTGTTGCGTTGCACCTCAAGTTTTATTCGTGCATTTAGGCTTATGATGACTTTCCTCCTTTATTCCCCCAATCGGTAGTACTAAGGAAATATTTTTAGAGGACTTGAAGGGTTTTTTGTCTACTCTTGGGTGAGGCCAGGCAGCCACGAGACTTGCGGGAGCTGGTGCTGAGGCCTTGGCATTACTGCGAGGTCTCAGGTACCTGCAGTCGTAGCCAGGTGTTCGCGACGTCCCTTGTTACTGGGGCTGCTGCTCTGTTCTTAGGGCAGCGACTCCTGCGGCCCCAGAGCCCCGTAGGTCAGCTGCAAGGCCAGCAGCACGCGCGGCCGGTTGCAGTGGCACCTCAGATCGGTGCCGATCTCAGAGCGGGGTGGCGATGCCCTGGGATTGGTTTTGCCAGGTCCTCTTTCTCAAGAGAATCGCGCTTCCCGGTTCGCGGCGCGAACGGAGAGCGTTGCAGACCGGTCTGCGGAGGGAGCGGGCACACCGATGCCGTCCCTGTGGGGCTG
>NW_010241033.1:0-1905 GCF_000690775.1 Eurypyga helias | reverse complement strand
AAAAAAAAAATGCAGAAAGAATGAGGGAACAAGAAAAAGATAAAAGAAAGAATGAAAGAAGGAATGAATGCAAAAGAGAACCGAAGAAAGAATGAAAGAAGGAGGGAAGGAGAAAGAGTACCGAAAAACGAAGAAAAGAAGGAGGGAATGAGAAAGAGAACGGAAAAAGTATGAAAGAAGGAGGGAACGAGAAAGGGAAGAGAAGAAAGAATGAAAGAAGGAGGGAATGAGAAAGAGAACCGAAGAACGAATGAAAGAAGGAGGGAATGCGAAAGAGAACCGGAGAAAGGATGAAAGAAGGAGGGAACGAGAAAGGGAAGCGAAGAAAGAATGAAAGAAGTAGGGAACGAGAAAGAGAAGCAAAGAAGGAATGAAAGAACGAGGGAACGAAAAAATGAAAGAAAAAATGAAAGAAGGAGGGAACAAGAAATAGAACCGAAGAAAGAATGAAAGAAGGAAGTGAAGAAAAAGAGGACTGAAGTAAGAAGGAAAGAAGGAGGGAACGAGAAAGGGAAGTGAAGAAAGAATGAAAGAAGGAGCGAATGAGAAAAAGAACCAAAGAAAGAATGAAAGAAGAAGGGAATGAGAAAATGAACGAGTGAAAGAATAAAAGAACGAGGGAACGACCAAAACAAAAAATGCAGAAATAAGGAGGGAACGAGAAGCAGAAAAAATAAAAGAATGAAAGAAGGAGGGAACGAGAAAAAGAATGAGAAGAGGAATAAAAGAAAGAGGGAACGAGCAAAAGAAAAAAGGCAGTAAGAACGAGGGAGCGAGACAAAAAAAAAGAAAGAATGAAAGAAGGAAGTGAAGGAGAAAGAAAACCGAAGAAATAATGAAAGAAGGAGGGAACAAGAAATAGAAAAAAAGAAAGAATGAAAGAAGGAGGGAATGAGAAAATGAACGAGTGAAAGAATAAAAGAACGATTGAACGAGCAAAAGAATAAAAGAACGACTGAACGAGCAAAAGAAAAATTACAGAAAGAATGAGGGAAGGTGAAAAAGAATAAAGAACGAGAGAAAAAACTGGGGAATGAGAAACAAAAAATAAAAATGAAAGAAGGAGGGAATGAGAAAAAGACTGAGAGGAGAAATAAAAAAAAGAGGGAACGAGAAAAAGAAAAAATATAAAAATGAAAGAAGGATGGAACGAGAAAGAGAACCGAAGAAATAATGAAAGAAGGAGGTAACGAGTAAGATAACTGAAGAAAAAATTAAAGAAGGAGGGAACGAGAAAGAGAAGTGAAGAAAGAATAAAAGAACGAGGGAATGAGAAAAAGAACCAAAGAAATAATGAAAGAACAAGGGAATGAGAAAAAGAAAGAAATAATGAAAGAAGGAGGGAACGAGAAAAAGAAAAAAGAAAGAATGAAAGAAGGAGGGAATGAGAAAATGAATGGGTGAAAGAATAAAAGAACGAGGGAACGAGCAAAACAAAAAATGCAGAAAGAAGGTGGGAATGAGAAATAGACAAAATAAAAGATGAAAGAACTACGGAACGAGAAAAATAATGACAGGAGGAACAAAAGAAAGAGGGAACGAGAAAAAGAAAAAATATAAATTGAAAGAAGGAGGGAACGAGAAAGAGAATCGAAGAAAGATTCAAAGAAGGAGGGAATGAGAAAATGAAAGAAAAAATGAAAGAAGGAGGGAACGAGAAAATGAACGAGTGAAAAAATAAAAAAGAGGGAACGAGCAAAAGAAAAAAGAACGAGAGGAAGAACGGGGGAATGAGGAAAAGAAAAAAGAAAGAATGAAAGAAGGATGGAACAAGAAAGAGAACAGAAGAAAGAATGAACGAAGGAACGAGAATGAGAAGCAAAAAAAGAATGAAAGAACGAGGGAACGAGAAAGACAACCTAAGAAAGAATGAAAGAATCAGGAAACGAGAAAGAGAACCGAAGA
>NW_010241032.1:1806-3697 GCF_000690775.1 Eurypyga helias | reverse complement strand
CACCCCCCTTTCTCGCGTCTGCGGCTTTTGGGCATCGCCGGGGGGGGGGTTATTTAAGGCTAAAATAGTGCCCTGGGTCGGGGGGGTGATGCGTGAGAACGGCAGGAAGCGATTAAGCAAGGGAAGCCGAGGGGGTTCTCGGGAAAGTTGCGCAGTGGTGAAAGCTAATCCTTCTAAAACTAGAACGGAATTACTCCAGGGAGCATTTGTGGTGGCTAAAGGGGGTTTTTGCTATTTCTACCCATTCACCTGCAAGTGCGTTCGGTCGTTTCCCCTTTCTGCCCTGCGTGTCTGCGGAAGGACCGCGACTGCCCACAGCAGCGGGGTTGGAACCGGATGATCTTGAAGCTCCCTTCCAACCCAAACCATTCCATGATTCTATGTGTAATTTACAATCTGACCCGTTCTCCCCGAAAAGCCACCGCATAGTAGCTGCACATCCACCGCAGGGGATGGCGTATTCGGCGTTGGCAGCCGACCACGGAAGTGGCATGTAAAGAATGCCGGTAGAGCTCGGCGTGTCGGGAGAGGGAATTCCTGCTCATCCCACTGAGTGTGGCCAGGAGGGCAGAGGTGGGTCTCCCCACGGATCAGTCCTCGCTGTTCCGGCCACGACTTCTCCAGTAACGAATCCAGAGGAAGAAACTGGGGTCTCATGAGACTCCCCCGTGCAGTTCTGCCTCCAGCTCTGGGGCCCAACAGCAGAAGGACACGGAGCTGTTGGAGCGAGTCCAGAGGAGGCCACGGAGATGCTCCGAGGGCTGGAGCCCCTCTGCCATGGGGACAGGCTGGGGGAGTTGGGGGGTTCAGCCTGGAGAAGGGAAGCTCCGGGGAGACCTTAGAGCCCCTTCCAGTGCCTGGGGGGGCTACAAGAAAGCTGGGGGGGCTTTTCCCAAGGGCAGGGAGTGAGAGGACAAGGGGTAACGGGATTAAATTGAAAGTGGGGAGGTTTAGATGGGACATCAGGGAGAAGTTCTTCCCGCAGAGGGTGGGGAGCACTGGGACAGGTTGCCCAGAGAAGCTGGGGATGCCCCATCCCTGGGAGTGTCCAAGGCCAGGCTGGATGAGGCTTGGAGCAACCTGGGCTATGGAAGGGGTCCCTGCCCATGGCAGGGAGTGGGACTGGGGGGGCTTTAAGGTCCCTCCCAACCCAAACCATTCCATGATTCTATGGAATTGCTTAGCAGGGCCCATGGTACGCAGGCGATTTCCTCCATCTCTTTTCAGTAGGAAATGCTACCGCCGTGTGGATTCTTGCCAGCTCCTCTGAACTTTAAAGCAAGTTTGAGGAGTAAAAAAAACCACCGTGGTATTGCATTATTCATGGATGAAAACAATTCCTTACAAGTGCTCCCCAGGGGTTTATCCTACCTCCAGCCCTCTTACATCCCTGGCAATTTATCGGTATCACGAGAGCGCTGAGGGGACAGATTCTCCTGTTGCTTTAAATCCAGGGCAGAGATGAATTGTTCGGCTCTCTGCTGTGATTATTCCCTTTCCACACAACGTACCTTCAAGAAAAAAAAGGGACCAAAACTTTTACTGAAGCTGGATTTAATTCAACAAATTGTCTTGGCCGAAGAGGGGGGGAGAATACTTGCAAATGTCAAAACATTCCACTCCGGCAGTTAAAAATGGGCGTTTGGGGAATGCTCCAGTGTTTCGGGCAGAGATTTAGGAGCGGGGCGCTTTGTCTGAAAGCAGATTTTTCCCTTGGAAGCGGCCCTGACGCAAAGCCGGGGAAGCTGAAGGCAGCACGGGACCCGAGCGTGGCGTTCAGCCCCGGCGGAACCCTTCCTGGCTGACCTGGAGCTCCGCGTGGGTTTGTCCCTTCCCTGAAAACCCAAAAGCTGCCTGTTTTGGTTCGGCCTGAACTAAAAACTGGAAGTCC
>NW_010241032.1:413-1436 GCF_000690775.1 Eurypyga helias | reverse complement strand
GGGCCACGCCGCTGCCGCTCCCTCGGTGCGGCCGCTCGTGGGCCCCCGTTGCCGCTGCTCCGTGCCTCCCGGCCTGTCCGGGAGGAGATGGGTTCTGGCCCTTCGCAGAGGCCAAGCACCCCAATCCTGGGGTGGGAGAAGCCTGGGGATGCCAGGAGATGGCACCGTCCTCTCATCCGGGGCTGCCCAGCGCCGGGAGAGCCCCAGCTCGGGATGCCCAGCCCGGGGTGGCCGTAAGAAGGGCTGGCACAGGCCTGGGCTGGCATTGCTGCAGTCGGTCTTCGCCACCCAAACCTCCTACGCCCCCCAACCCCTCTTCCTCCCCGCTAACCTGCACCCAGCCCTGTGGTGGACCTCCCCGGGCTTTGCAGGGTGACCCCGAGCGAGCCGGCTGCCCTCGGCCATCCTGTCACCATGCCGTTCGGTTCCCTTTGGAATTGCACGGGAATTCCAAAGCACTGGGAAGCGGTGTTCTGCCTTCTGCCGCCCGCCGCAGCCGAGGGGGAGATTTGCTTTCCGGTGAGGTAGCCGGGCAGCCTGCCAGGTCTCCTTTCATCAGTTCATTTCTGGTGTTGGGTACTTAAAGGTCTTTTGGGGAACAAATGGGAGAGAAAAAAGAGAATTGTGGAAGCTGGAGTTGATGGAAGGTGACCAACTCAGCCCAGATCACCCAGCAAGGGAAGGTGTTGGATGCTCTTTGCGACTCCCCATCCCTCTCTCACCGTCCTGGCACTTCTCCACGTTGGCATCCTCCAAACGACCCACCTTCTGGGGGGGCAGGAGCCCCGTTGGGAGAGCGCCGGGGCTTTGCTGAGCTGGGATGCGACGTGCAGCATCTAAACGTACCTCGTCTGAGCACGGCTTTGGTGTCTTCCTCTGACTCCTCTGTGTTTTCAGTGGGAGACGGTTGGTGGGGGGTGCAACGGGTGCTTGTCGGGTGGAGGGCAAACCTTCAAAAATCACTGAGGAGGGTTTTTTCCTCCTATTTTGTTGTTTTTCTTCGAAGCTTTGCCTGGACACGGT
>NW_010241032.1:0-226 GCF_000690775.1 Eurypyga helias | reverse complement strand
GGCTCCTGGAGAGCCCCGAAGAAGGGCTCCTTTCACAGGAGCCTTTCCTAGACAGAAATTGTCATTTTTTTCAAACACAGCTTCCCTTCTCTTGGCCCAGAGCCTTTCGCCTCCCTGCGCCCTGACGTCAGGCTGCCTTTGTGATGCCCAGGGCGGCATTTTGTGCTCCCGTTCCTTTTCAGAGGTTTTAAATGACGGCCGGGCCGGGCCGGGCAGCGGGCGAGAG
>NW_010241031.1:0-2028 GCF_000690775.1 Eurypyga helias | reverse complement strand
TCTCCACTCAGACATTTAGCTGTTGACCACCACTCTCATGAGTGCAACCATCCAGCCAGTTCTTTTTCCATCAAGCGGTCCATCCGTCAAATCCATGTTTCTCCAGTTTCGAGAGAAGGATGTCATGTGGGACACCATCGAAGGCTTTGTACAAGTCCAGGTAGATGACATCAGTTGCCCATCCTCTGTCCACCAAGGTCATGACCCCGTTGTAGAAGGCCACCATATTTGTCAGGCACGATCTGCCCTTGGTGAATCCATGCTGGCTGTCACCAATCACCTCCTCATTGTCCATGTGCCTTAGTATGGTTTCCAGGAGGATCTGCTCCATGATCTTGCCAGGCACAGAGGACAGAACAGCATGGCTAAAGAGAAGGCATGGTCTGTGTTCACACTGCACCTTTCTTCTCCCCAGTGAGACTTCTGCCCACAGACCTCTGTAAAGCTGACTAGCCGCATGCCCTCTAGCACAGCAGTAGTGGCTGGGCTCGTGAATCTGCTTGCTATCCGTCACGTAGGAGATTTTGAGAAAATTATGGAGTGGGGCTGGGTTCTGGACTCCCACAGAGACTCCTAGCACAGACCTCCCTACCTACAGTCCCTTCCAATATATTACTCTATGATTCTGAATATAGAAAGAGGTGATAAGAAAAGGCCCATCTCCTCAATAATTTAAAGCGACAGTGCAGTAATTGAAAGAGACAGTGCAAGTGACTAGCTCCTGATACCTTCTCACCACTCTCCAAACACTGGAAAACATTGCCTTTCCCATCTTCAAAAGGGACTTACATTTCAATTCTAATTTCAGGCCACCCCTCTGCAGAGAAAGCATGTTAGGATCTCTGCTATTCACATTAAGAACGTGTCCATGGCTCCTAATGAAACTGCGATGTTCTTGCAGAGAACTTTGACCTATGTGAAAGAATAGAGGTCCTGAGCTGCAGGTCCCCAGCTTGCTTATCCCTCTGCATTCATGGACTTGATAAAGCAACAGGGAGCTGGTGGTTTACATAAAAGGATAAATCTGGAATACCCTGTTCTAAGTTACAATGGTTTCAATCAAAGGAATGAAAAAGATGATTCCCAAAGGAAAAGAACAACAAGACTTTTATTGCTTGTATTGATGGTTCGGGATTTCTGGTTGGTGGAAGCCTCCCAAAGATGTAATTGTGAGGTCTTCTCCAACCATTATTTGAAGCTGAATTCCACCTGTGCAGCACAGACAGGACAAAACCACAACAAAACCCTCATGTCCCAGGTCAGCATGCACAACTGAAACAATACAGGCCAAGCTATCACCTGTGCAGTTCTTTCGTCAACTTAACTTCTTGTGGCAGAGGCCATAGATAGGCCTGGAGACATCAGCCTAAAGATATTCCTATCCCCATTTGAACATCCATTCAATGCCTCCAGCCTTCCCTAATACTGGGATGGGGACTAAAGATTCAGGTAAGACTATCACATCTGGGCAGAAAGAACTTGGGAAAACCTGCTACGGTAGATGCTTACCTTCAGACAGACAGAAAAAGATAAAAAGCAGTACTAACCAGACACAACTGTGGTAGCCCAGAAAATGGCAAAGCCCCTTGGCAATAAACAAGCTGAGCAGCATGAGTCACACAGGTATCACCTCTGCATTCGATTTACTGCAGCCTTTACCTAGGAACACACCTACCAACAAAATACACACAATATCCTGCTTGCTTAGCATCATCCCCAGCCAGCATCAGGGCTTGGTGCCCTTTGACAGGAGCAAGCTAGACCCAGTCGAAGACTTCCCACCCCGGTGAGGATACGGGAGGACTCATGCAGGCCGTAGTTCTAGAAAAGTGAGAGCTCAAACTGCAGAGAGCAGCTGAGACCACATCACTCTGGATGCAGGTATCCCGGCTCCCTAGGAGACTGGCGAGACAGAGGCCCCCGAACCTCGGGCCGGCTAGGAAAAGGGGAGCATCCACGCGTCCTCACAGGGGCCACTCCCCCCCGCTCCCCCGCCCTTTTACCGGCGCAGACCGGAAGCCTCGGGGG
>NW_010241030.1:1023-1858 GCF_000690775.1 Eurypyga helias | reverse complement strand
GGGGGGCAGCTGCCCTGTCCCTGCTGCCCACAGGGTCCCCCCCTCTCGCCACCCCAGTCTGCGGCAGCATGGACATCCGCAACGACGTCTCCCAGCTCCAGAAGCTGGAGAACTGCTCCATCATCGAGGGCAACCTGCAGATCCTCTTGATGTTCACCACGGGCGCCGAGGACTTCCGGGGGCTCAGCTTCCCCCGCCTGCTCATGATCACCGAGTACCTGCTCCTTTTCCGCGTCTACGGGCTGGAAAGCCTGCGGGATCTCTTCCCTAACCTCTCTGTCATCCGCGGCACCAACCTCTTCTTCAGCTACGCCCTGGTCATCTTCGAGATGCCGCACCTGCGGGACGTGGGGTTGCACAGCCTGGGCCACGTCCTGCGGGGCTCCATCCGCATCGAGCGCAACCAGGAGCTTTGCCACCTCTCCACCATCGACTGGGGGCTGCTGCTGCCCGACGCCGTCGACAACACCTACATCCCTACATCCTCGGCAACAAGCTGGCCGAAGAGTGTGCCGACGTCTGCCCGGGCATCCTGGACGTGGAGAAGCCGTGTGCGCAGACCAGCGTCAACGGGCAGCTGGATTATCGCTGCTGGACATCCAGCTACTGCCAAAAGGGTGGGTGCAGGCGGCGCGGGGCTCGGTGGTGCTGGCTGCTTTGCCGGGATGGTGCTGGTTTGCACCGTGGTGGTTGTGGGGTGAACTGGGAGGGCACTGGGGAAGGCTGGTGGTGTAGCAAGGGGATGGCAGGCCCCGACATGTGGCCGTCGCTCCCGGGGCACCGCGGGCGGGCTGTACCGGCAGCGGGGGGAAGGGCAAGGGATCCGCGCTGCATC